>NW_027397089.1:18738001-18808154 GCF_003265705.2 Callorhinus ursinus | reverse complement strand
AAAGAAAGAAAGAAAAAGAAAGAAAGAAAGAAAGAAAAGAAAGAAAATGCAGGGCTCCTTGCTCAAAAATTATTAAAGATTTCAAGATAGTGACAGTGGAACATTAAGCCAAGCATGAGGCCTTGCTAACAGGGGATCCTGTGTGGTAACACAGGTCACGTGGCAATGAAGTTGCCTCTACTCTCCTCCCTCCTTCCAATCTTCCATTGGCCAAATCCAGTTCCAAATCCAGAACTCAAAGAAACCAATTTGCTGAATGCCTGATTCCTGGGGACACAGAGCTGAGTAAAGAAGGTGAAATTTGGATCTGGGGAGCAGGAAAAAGATATCAAGCCCAGATAAGTGTAGAAAATATGTATCTCTATAACCTTCTATGTCTGCGTGACAGAGGGTGAAGAAGGTATAAGACACTTTGGGATTAGTCAATGATGATTAAGTATAGGCACATTTCCAATATGACTAAAGAGTAAATACAAATACTAAATAAGTAGTATTGAGAAGGAAAAGTAAATAATAACCACAAGGTTTCAACTGCATCATTGGCTTTGGGGTCTGGCCAACCTCTGTCCCAATACTGGGCTTTACTTTTCGTAGCTGTGTAATGATAGGAAAATCGCTCGTTTTTATTGCTCTAGAGTCTGTAAAGCAGAGATAACAGTTACTTCAGAATTTGTTGTAGGCTAAATTAAAGGATGTCCCTAGCACCCAGTAGGTATTTAATAAACGTCAGAGAATAGAAGAATATTGGGGTCACAGACAGAAATGGATGAGTAGGGAAAAGGTCTTTCTAGTTGTATGGATTTCTGGAAAAAGGGAAGAGTTTGAGAACTCTGATGGTTAGGAGGTTTTCTCTAAAGGCATCAAAAATGGCTACTTCTGCAGAGTATAGCCATTTCTCAGAGAATGCCATTTTATTTCCCTGCTGGCTTGACAGAAAAGATAGAGACTTTGTAGGCAGGCAGACGTGGTTTCAAATTCCATCTCCACCAATGAGTAGTGGCAAGTTGTGTTAAGTCCTCTGAGCCAGAGTTTTCTGTTACAAAATGCAGTATCATTGTAAGAATTTATGAGATAATGTTGATAGTGTGCCAAAGAAATGCTCAAATTTCTATCTGATCTGCCACTCTTTTTTAGTTGAGCTAGACTTAGGAATCAATTTCTTTTTCCCTTCTTCCCTAAAGCTTAAAGCAGTCCCCATCTCCAGCAGCCAGCTCTGTGGTTTGTTTCTGTGGGTTTCACCCTTGTTCCCTGGGCCTTCCTCATCACAGAAGTCTCAGCAGGAGAGTGGACAGAGGAAGAACAAGAATCTGCATTCACTTCTGCAGGAAAGCTCTAGTTCCTCATTGGCTTTCACTCAGATCTGTGTTCAGAACTTCTCCACCTTGGGAATGAAGAAAGCAAAAGAGGAAGCTTTGTGTCTCCCTTCAGAGAGCGTATGAGGTGGGCAGAATGTGTCAAGTAGGTTGAATAATGCCCATCCCCCACCCAAGAAATCCCCAAGGCAGATGAGTCTTTGCAGAGATAATTAAATTAAAGATCTCCAGATGAGCTCCTTCTAGATACTCTGGGTGAACCCTAAATCCAATAGCAAGTGTTTTTATAAGAGACACAGAGGGGATAGACATGGAGAGAAGAGAAGGCCAGGACATATGGAGGCAGGGATTAGAGCCATGGTGTCCACCCGCAGCTGGAAGAGATAAGGAAGGATTTGGAGGGCCATGACCTGACACCACCTTGATTTCATACTTCTGGACTCCAGAACTGTGAGAGAACAGATTTCTATTATTTTAAGCCATCGAGTTTGTGGATATTTGTTACAAGCAGCTCTAGGAATCAATACAGTATCCAATCGACAGCAATCATTGAGTATACATACTACTAAGAACAATAGTTGCTCTGTGTTGAGCATGAATGGAAGTTTCTGGAAGCTGCAAGTGAGGAGCTGGCTTCTCGTGCTATTCCCAACATGTCTGCCTGACTGTGGTATGATAAAACACATATTTGGTCTTTGGCCCTGTTCCTGGCCTGAGAATTTCCTGAGGAAACCCTGAGAATCTCCCGAGTGGTAAGAGTGTTTTTTTGTGCTAATGAGTTTGCCCCTCGATAGTGTTGGGATGAGGGCCAGATGCCAGAAAAACTGGCCATGGGATTAGGGAGTTAGAACTTTCAGACCTGCCACCCACCCACTGCTGAGAGATTAGTCCAATGACTAAGGATTTCATCAACCATGTCTGTATAATGGAACTTCCACAAAAATCCCTAAACAAGGGGGCGGGGGTTGGGGAGTTTCTGAGTTGATGAACTCATCAAAGTGCTGTGGGGATAACACATCTGGAGATCCAGGGAAACTCTGCATGTGCACTGCACCCCCCCACACACACCTTGCTCTATGCTTCTCTTCATGGGCTGTTCCTGAGTTGTAGCCTGTGCAATAAACTGGTAGTCATTCAATAAAGTGTCTTCCTGAGTTCTGTGAGTTATTCTAGCAAATCATGGAAACTGAGGAAGGGTTTGTGGGAGCCCCGATTTATGGTGTGTCTGTCAGAAGGATGGGTGGTCCTCAGGGACATGTGACTGGTGCCCGGAGTGGGGACCGTCCTATGGGACTGAGCACTTACCCTGTCAGGTCCTTGCTAACCCTGGGTAACTAGGGCAAGAAGGGAATTGAATTGTTGGTCACCCAGTCGGTGTCAGAGGATTGGTTGTTGGTGTTGGAAAGGACATTAGGTATTTGGTGTGGGGAAGACAAAAGTCCCACATTGACTTTTGTTTTATTTTCCTTTTTTGCTTTTAACAAAAGCACTGCACCAATTTTTCAAGGGTATAGATAACTGCTAGGTCATAGTATTGTTGGCCTTTCCTAATTTACTAGAAGAGTGGGCATTCCTGCTTCACTTTAGCTGATCCCCAGGTTTGGACCCTTCTCTTAGGAATTTGTCATGGGCATACGTCCATGTATGTCAGCTCTCTGCGCCTCCCTTGGAAAACCCAGCTTTGCTGCCCCTTCTAGTTCATTGTTTCTGTGTTTTGACCTTAATATTTAATATTGCGGAGGTCGGCTCCTGGTGAATCACCTATATGTGCTTTTTCTCAGGCCTGACCAGAGGCCATTAAAAAGGCTCATGGGGAAAGCTGCCCTCTCCACGCCAGCCTGGGTGCCCGGCCCGTGCACTGCGTCTCTGGAGGGAGGTGTAAGCAAGGACCCAGGAAGTCCTGCTCTTTGCCTACTATCATTCCTAGCCCTGGTGCCTTCATTCCCAGGTCTCTCTATGTGAGGCCTTGGCCAGAAGTCTTCTTCCGGTGCCTCTGGAGGAGGCCTCCTTACCTGCAGGAGGAGGAGAAAGAAAATCTCAAGATACTTTCCTCCACTCTGATTTAGTACCCAGTACTTTTCCACTCCTGGCCCTTCTCCCTCACTTCCACTTGACCCCAGAGTCCATAGGACGGCCAGAGCCTTTTGTCTGGGGCTCCTTCCACAATGAGAAACTCCACATCTGTGCTGATCCACCTGACTCTCAACTGGTGTGCTGTTCCATGGGGGAAAATGGACAGGGGGAGGCAGAGTTTTCTCTGGTTTGGGACTCTTGCTCATACCATTGCTGTAAGTGGTCAGAGCCTTAATTCTTTCACTTTTGGCTTATTGCTTTAATCAGCCACCCTGGCAACAGGCAGCTCAGCTGTTTTTTTCAGCCCAGCCCAGTTCCTGACAAATTTCAAGTCACTGTAAACCAAACAATAGTTAAAAATCAAATCTACTAAACCATGGTTTCCTTTCATCAACATATGTGAAGTGCCTACTGTTTTCCAGGCACTGTGCTAGGCTCTGTGATGCAGAGATGACTGGATCATAGTCTCTGCCTTTGAGGAGTTCATGGTCCAAAGGGGCCTAGAAGGTAAACAGTTCATTTCAACAGTGTGGTAAGTGCTTTAGGGGCACAGAGGATGGGCACCAAGTCAGATGTCAGGGGGAGGGGGGGAAATTTCCTTCTACCCCTCGTAATTAAATAGACACAAATCAGGTGAACAGGAGAAAAAACAAATTTAATTTAATTCTGTATGTATGGGGGCCTCAAAGATAGGACACCCAAGGTGTTTATATACCTTTTAGACAAAGAAACACCAAATTTGTTAAGTCAGTCAGAGAAAGACGATTATCATATGATCTCACTCATATATGGAATTTAAGAAACAAAACAGGTGAACATAGGAGAAGGGAATGAAAAATAAGACAAAATTAGAGAGGGAGACAAACCATAAGAGACTCAAGCATAGGAAACAAACTAGGGGTTGCTGGAGGGGAAGGGGTGGTGGGATGGGGTAACTGGGTGACGGTTATTAAGGAGGGCACGTGGGTGTTATATGCAACTGATGACTCACTGAACTCTACCTCTGAAACTAATAATACACTATATGTTAGCTAACTTGAATTTAAATTAAAAAAAAAAGAAAAAAGAATAAATTTGTGAAGAACTGTAAGACAGAAACTTCAGCTTGGGTAATAATTAATGAAGAAACCAAGCAGATTTTGTTTACACAACCTCTCCGCCCCGAACTTCCTATCTCTGGTGATAAAAAGGTCTCTCTACATTCCCGGGCAGGGAGGCTACATTTCTCAGGAGAGATTTATTTCCTGCTTTTAGGGGGACAGAAAGGGGGAGTCAGGGCGTCCTTCTTGCACTGGCTGTTTCTCAAATAACTTTCATTCAAAAGAAGCAATATGCCAAAGTGGCATATTCTGGGGTGGCCTGCCCTGAACCCCAAAACACAGAAAGGAAAGGCTCGCTTCAAGGAGTCCTACAAGAGGAGGTCCTATCTGAGGTGAATCTCAAAGTGTAAGTGAAGAATGTGGGAGAGATGTGAGAACAGAAGACCCCACTGATTAGACAGCAACAGCTAACAGACCAGAGGGGTGCCCTCGTGTCAAGAGAGAAAAACTAAAATTTTAATCAGGCTGAAAGACCGTGGGCAACAAAACCAGTCAGCACAGCCTGAGATGACAAGTTTCACAAAATTCAGCAAAATTCCTGGAAAGACCCCTACAGCACATCTTATCATGCTCCTCAGTGGCTGCCACATCCTGAGACCGCCACCAGAAATAGTGGGCTGTAGCTTGCTTGTCACTGCGCTCCTGCAGGTTGGCACCTGAGTCTGACCATCCCCGATAAAGGGCACAGACTTTGTGGATTTTTCCTGTTTAACCCCGACCCTAACGCTTCCGGTTTGGAGAGTACATTTCAGTTTGTAGCCAAAGGCTGTGTCTCCCCACATTGGCAGACTCCATGGCAATAAAACTTGCCCTTGCTTCTGACCAACTCTGCATTTCAGGAATCTTTGTTGACCGAGTCCTAGGCAGTGGAATCAGCACGAAGTCATTATCCATATCAGCAGTGAAATCATCAACCTATGTTATTGATTGCCTCCTACCTATCATTCATGGGATGGGTTTTCTGCTTGGGTTTAGTTTTTTGTTTTTGTTCGTTTTTCTCAGAACACCATAGCTTCCTTCTCACTGGGACGCTCACAGCCCAGTGGGTGGTGGCGTAGGGCACGCACACAGGAAAATGAAGCGGATAATCCTGGAGAACTTGGAGCAGTGTGAGGAGGCCGCCATGTTTGTGAGGTGCACGCGACAGAGG
Organism: Callorhinus ursinus; assembly: GCF_003265705.2. NCBI lineage: Eukaryota > Metazoa > Chordata > Mammalia > Carnivora > Otariidae > Callorhinus > Callorhinus ursinus. Next base: position 18,802,518 of record NW_027397089.1, on the reverse strand, counting down.
CCTCTGGTGGGGCTTCTGGCAAACAGGGCATGGTTTTGTTGCGGTGTTTTGCTGAAACAGGTCGCTGTTGTGACAATCCAGGTATCATTCCTCAGTCTCCTGGTTTTGTGGCCTGTAAGCCATTTCTTGGGCTTTTCCAGAAATGGGGGAGGTCCATCACATGAGGAACCCTACTCTCTACCCCTTTTGTTCCCAAGCTGAACAGGTGACTGGGGAGTCTAGGGTCCCTCTAGAAGCTGTGGAAGGCTTTGTGCAATCCTACTTTTGCAGAACATCCCTTTTTCCACAAGCCACAAGATCTGATTTATTCGTTTTCAAAGAAGTATAGAACTCACAGTGATAAATCATGTTTTTTGGTAACAAATGCGAATTGTGAAGTCATGCGTCTGCCCAACAGTAAGCCAGGAGCTCTATCTTCATACATCAAATAACTTGATATTGGAATAATCTCCACAAGGTTAAGTTGCAATTATTTATAGGTATAGGATAAAATGTATTTTCACTGGGATTGCATTGTATGGTATATGTGTATGTGTAAGCACACGCATAAAGCCTTATATTCTGTAAAAGTACAGAAGAAAGATAATGGCATCTTTAGCAAACGTGAAAACAATGTGCTGTGACTGCAGATACAAAGTCTTTCTCCGTGGGTTTTAGACCGGAAATTCTTCTCTTTCTGGAATGGTTAACTTATCAGCACTTGATGGAACAAGGTCATTTTCAGAACACATCGTCCAACATCTGGCTTATCATCTGCTGGCTGGATAAAAATGTGTGGGAGTCAGGCACAAAGGGCACAATTTCCCACATTACTTTTGTTATTGTTCTTTTTTTTTTCAGTTACCAAAATAAAGCTATATGGTCATTAAGCAGACGCTCTCAGACAGGAATGTATTAGTATTATAACAACTTTTTTCATAAAAGCAAAAATCCTCTTTGAATTTCCTTTGGTTGGTGAAAACAGGTATGAATATAGGAGGGCTTTTGTAAAAGCAAGTGGCATTATCTCGAACTTTCGGAAAGCGGGGGATACCTGTACTCTTGTTGTTTTATCAACTCAGACGTTATCTGACTTCCTACTAAGATGCAAAGTCCGCTCACCTGTAACACTGTCTTGTTCTCTTGCCTCCTTCTATTACCAAGGGGATCAGTGCCTGTATTGGTCACCACTGTGACTTCAAACAAATGTCACTTCTGAGTCCTTCAACTTATAAGCTAATTTTCTTAGCTTTCTTTCCTCTGACTTTCTTTCAAGAACTGATTAAATATTTTGTAGAATGTCCCTCGATTTGAATTTGTCTGATATTTTCTTATGATTAGATTGAGGTTATATTTTAGGGAAGAATATCACATGTGTGATGGGACCCTCTCAGTGCATCATATCATGGGGTATATAATGTTAATGTGTCTTAATACTGGTGAAGTTAGTCTTAATTGTCTGATTGAGGTGGTGTCTGAGGCTTTTCTGCCTTAGATCGATCACTAGTTTTTTCCTTTGTACCAAATATCTGAGGGGAGATACTTTTCAACTATGCAAGTACTGTTTTTCTTTAAATTTTCACCCATCAATTTTAGCAGTAATTTCAGATGTTGCCTGAAACAATTATTACTCTGGTGTTCTCCTAGTCATTCTCATTTTTCTTCATTTCTTCTACATTTATTAATTGGATTCTCCTCTAAGGAAGAATTGTCTCTTCTCCATAGTTTATATATTTAATCAGCTATTTATAGCAGTGTGGAATCATGGATATTTACTTTATTCTTTAAGTTATAATCGAAAACTTCACTATTTTTCAGTTGCTAAATTTCTTCCAGGTTTGACTATTGGGAGTTTCTTCAGGTTGGTTGCTGTGTCATTTTGACATGACCACAACTTCTTCTTTTTTTTTTTTGTCCTCTGAGCCCTTCATTACAACACAAAATCCTCTAGGCTTACTTTGTATTTTTCTTGCCCTCACCTTGAAATCAATCACTTCTCCAAGGAGCCCTGATTGCTTTTGTGAATGGGGTTTACAACCCATAATCTGGACACTAGTTATGTTCATTGCTTTTGGGTATCACCACTTCTAGGTCCTAGCAGTGGGTTAGTATATAGACACATATCTATCATCTATCTATCTATCTATCTATCTATCTATCTATCTATCTATCTATCATGGTCTCTCTATCTTAAAAATCAACATGATTATTCATAGTGATACCTCTGATCCAATCTAGCTCTTCAAGGTTAATTCTAACATTACCTCTTTATTTATAACTTCTTTCTCTGAATGTGAAACCAGTTGTTCATATCTAAAACATATTTCCTTATATACCCCAATTTAGTATCTGTTCAAAGGAGTTTCAAAATTTCTAACCCATCCATGCTTTTCTAAAGAACAAACCAGTCAACTAGACCACAGTGTTTTGTACAGTTGTTTCATTTTTAGCCTTACAACATCCACTCAAAACACTGTTTTCCAAAGTTACTTCTATCAGCTCCTTTCTTTACCACCTTCTTTAGTGAGATTATGCCATTCTGTAGAACACATTTGTTTGTCACAGTCTGCATTCCATCTTGGGTTCAATCTACATCTGGTTGCATTTTTAAAAAACTGCTCACAGTAAAAGTCTTTCCTTTGTGCAACACAGTCTTGGCGTTTTGACAAATGCACAGAATCATGTATTTACCATCACAGTATCAAATAGGACAGTTACAACCCCCCCACCTCACCCCAGTTCATTTGTTCTTTCTTTTTGTAGTCAACCCCCCCTCCACACAATTTGCAACCATTTTCCCTTTGCCAGAATATCATATGAACGAAATCATACAATATAGAGTCTTTTGGGTCTGGCTTCTTTCACTTAAGATGTTGCATTTATGATTCATTCATGTTGTCACATGAAACAGTAGTTCATTATTTTTTATTACTGGGTAGTATTTCATTGAATGGCTTTCCTATTGTTCCTTGATCAGTCTACCTATTGAAAAAAATCTCAGTTGTTTCCAGTTTTGGTGCTTATGAATAAAGCTAATATAAACATTCAGAAACATGTATTTGTGTGAATGTAGTTCTCATTTCATTTATATAATTACAGATTAGGAGTGGGATTGTTGGACCCTATGGTAAATGTTTAACTTTATAAAACCTGCCAAACTATTTTCCAAAGTTTCTGTACCATTTTACATTTTTGCCAACAATGTGTGAGTTTCATTTGTTCTGCATCCTTGTCGGCACTTCATATTGTCAGATTTTTAACTTTAGCCATTTTAATATATGTGGTGTTATCTCATTGTGACTTTAATAAACTTTTACTAATCACTAATGATGTTTTACATCTTTTCATATACTTTTTTCATTTTTATATCTCCTTTGGTGCAAAGTCAAAAAGCAAATCAAAATAAAGCTGCAATTTTTCTAAATCTGTGCCATCCAACAGGAAACTGAAAACAAGAAGGTAAACACAAGAGTGGTTTTAAAACAATTAAAAATAGGAAAAAAATTTTGACTTTTTTATATTGGATTTCCAGTACTCCTCGTTTTCTTTTTAAAGAGCCAAGTTTCTATCTGGTATCATATTCATTTAACATGCATTGTAGGGTAGGTCTACTGGCAATAAATTCTCGTATTCTTTTTTTGAGAAAGTATTTTTTTATTCACTTTTGAATTTTTTTTTTTTTTTTGGCTGGGTATAGAATTCTATTTTTCTTCAGCCCTTTAAAGATGTCCTTTTATTGTCTTTTAGTTTGCATAGTTTCAGAAGAGAAGTTGGCTGTAATTTTTAACTTTGTTCTTCTGTGTGTAATGTGTCTCTCTCCTCATCCCCTCACCCCCACCAGCCCCAGACTACCTTTACAATTTTTTCTTTGTTCTCAGCAGTTTGAATGTAAGTGTAGTTTGGGGCATTTATGCTGTTGGGTGTTCTTTGTTATCTTGGATTTGTGATTTGGTGTCTGTCATTACATTTGGTCAATTTTCAGTCATTATTTTTTCAAATGTTTCTTCTGCATTGTTGTATATCTAGGACTCCATTTACACACCTGAGGCCATTTGATATTGTCCCACAGTTCTTAGTAGTTCTGTTTTGATTTATTTACTTTTTCTCTTTGGCTAGTTTGCAGAATTTCTTTAATGCTACATTCAAGTACATAGATTCTTTCCTCAGCTAGTCTAGTAATGAGCCATTAAAGACATCCTTTCTGTCACTATGCTTCTTATTTGTAGTATTTCCATTTGATTCTTTCCTATTGCTTTCAACTGTATGCTGAATTGCCCATCTGAACTTACATGTTGCTCATGTTTTCCTTCAGAGCTTTTTACATACTAATTATAGTTGTCTAAAATTCCCCATTACATAGTTTCAACACCTATGTCATGTGTGTATCTGGGTGTCTCTTGAGAGAGTGAATAAATCCTCTTGCTCTCTCACTTAATCTATAATTTCCTCTCCTTTCCCTGAAAAATTATGTCCCCCAGTTTTTGGCATGCTAAAGTGATGCTGTCAAATTAGTAATGACTAGTGATATGTGATTATTAAGCACTCTAAATATGATTAGGTTGAATTGAGATGTTCTGTAACTAAAATATACACTGCTTTCAAAGGCTTACCACACAAAAAGAAAAATATCTAAATAATTTTATGTTGATTTCATGCAGAAATAACACTTTGAATATACTGATTTAATTAAAGATATTATTAAAATAAGTTACCATGTACCTGGGTGGCTCAGTTGGTTAAGCAACTGCCTTTGGCTCAGGTCATGATCCTGGAGTCCCAGGATCGAGTCCCGCATCGGGCTCCCTGCTCAGCAGGGAGTCTGCTTCTCCCTCTGACCTTCCTCCCTCTCATGCTCTCTCTCTACCATTCTCTCTCTCTCTCAATAAATAAATAAAAATCTTTTTAAAAAAGTATAAAAAAAGTAAGTTACCTGTTTCTTTTTTAAAAATGTGATTATTAGAATATTTAAATTGCATATGTAAAAGGAGATCTAAATAAGTGGCCAAGACATACCATGTTCATAGATTGGAAGACTCAACATAGCCTAGATGTCAGTTCTCCCGAAACTGACATATTGGTTTGATGCAAATGATATCAAAACCCTCACAAGTTTTACTAGAGCTGTATATAAGCTTATTCTAAAAGTTATATGGAAAGGCAAAAAACTGTAATAGCTGAAACAATTGTGCGAAAGGATAAAGTGGGATGAAGTACTCCACCTGATTTTAAGATTTATTATACAGCTACAATAATCAAGACTATGTGGCATGGGATGAGGGATAAATGCATAGATCAGAGGCATAAAATAGAAAACCCAGAAACAGAATCACCCAAGGATGGACAGTTGATTTTGACAAAGTTGCAAAGCAGTTTTGTTGACTGGTTCAAAGTTGAAAAATGCTAGGTCTGACTTGCCTTCTTTTGTTGAGCAGAGGAGAGTAAGACAGTCTGTTGCAATGTTGTTCCGGCAGTCTTGGAGTCCCTAACAAGTCTGTTTTCCTCTTCTCATCCTCCTTGGTTCTACTTTACTTGTGTCTTGCATTGTATCATGGATTTACAGTTGTACTGAGAGAGGAAGATCAGGGAGAAATGGGTCTATGCCATCTTATCTGGACCAGATGCCCTCTTGTTCTTTTTTTGCAGCTTGCTATGAATGTGTTATTTTTCCAAAATAAAAAGCTAAGAAATGTCCATATGAGGCTGACATATTTCTATTGGGCTGCATTGAGTGGTTCCACTGAATGGTTAATGTAACTCATAGCTGAGCCCCTTAAAATTGCAATGGAAATTATTGGTTTCCTCTCTACTCCTTCCTCTGCTTTACTTCTGGCATCTCTTTCCAATGGGATATTATGTTGAAGACCTTATATCAACATAGTTTCTATTTTCTTTGCCATTCTGAGGGTTTCAAAATATTTACAAGGTCATTTCCTGCTTGATCATGGGTCACCTAATCAGCAGACTAGACTTTTAGGATATGATGTTAACTTGGAGGGAAATCTCTTTCCTGCTTGAGGTCTGAGGAAGTAAGAGCTGCTCAAGGTTTCTCCTTTATTTTATCCCAGATATCAGTTTTAGAACAGGCATGCTGTTCTACGTGTTGTATATTTAAAAATCACTCATCTTTAATTGAAATTGAAGTTTAAAATCTTGAGTATTTGTTTCTTTAGTTGTGTCCTCTATAATTTGTTATTTTCATTGTTTTCTAGGGGAATTATAAAAAAAGAATAAGGTAAAATTGCCTTTCTCATTTAAATTGTAATTCCTTTTTTGATACTGGATATCTGGGACTAAACAGACAAAACACATAGCTTTGATTTAGTTGTATTATTACTAAAATATTTTTTTAAAGATTTTATTTATTTATTTGACAGAGAGAGAGAGACAGTGAGAGAGGGAACACAAGCAGGGGGAGTGGGAGAGGGAGAAGGCTTCCCGCTGAGCAGGGAGCCCAATGCGGGGCTTGATCCCAGGACCCTGGATCATGACCCCAGCCGAAGGCAGATGCTTAACGACTGAGCCACCCACGTGCCCCATTACTAAAATATTTTTAAGTCAGATCATGCATGTTTCAAGAGGAGTATATAGCAAAGGTAAAATAATTGATTCTAGGATTTCCTGTATTCCTCTTGAATTTATTTCTTGTTTCCACACAGTACTTCCTCTTGTATTTTTTTCACATAGAACTCATGGGTTACAAACTTTCTAAGCTATCTTGCATGTATGCAAATAATTCTTGCTTTATAAGCATATTTCTTTGGAATCGTGAAGCCCTTGCAGCAGAGATGCTGAGGCACAAATTACAAACCTCCAAATTCCAGGTAAGGACTCTTGCTGCATATGAAGGGCTAAACCTATAAATCAGGAGAGACTTTATATTTTTGATTTTACCCCTTTCCAGGTGATGGAAAAAACATAACGTGTTTTCTGATCTCTGGAGTGGTTTTTGTGGTGGGGTGGAGTGGAGGGTGGGGAGAGTAATGTGGTCGAAGCAGTTTAGTTCAGATTAGTGCCAAGAGTGTTACATTCTTGCCTTTCTGATTCTAATCTACTCCACACTGCCCTTTGTCATTTCCCCCGAGATTTCAAGCAAATGACTTATTCCGGGGTGCCATAAGAAGGGGGGCAGAAGATGACTGCTGGATGGCAGGAAGGGGATATTTGCAGAGTTTCAAGTACTTTGTCTTTACCAGTAAATAAGATCTGACCTTTATCTCAGACTGGAGACAGATGTAGGCCCTGTCTCCCGTGGTAGAAGGCTAGGCATAAAATCCCCTTGTGCATAGCTGGCGATCCTGAACATCCAAGTTCGTAGCCCTGAACAACAATGCCGGCTTTGCCTTGCTTCCGTGCTGGCGACTGTAATCCGTTGTCCAGCAAGCACAAGACGGTGGCCAGCGCATTTCAGGAAAATGGCTGGAGTCGCTGGAAACACAAACACAGACTCAGGACATTTTTAACTTTTATTCCTGCCTCCCATATAGCATATTTTCTGCAAAAATTATGAGTTAAATATAATTTAATGGAGATAGGGTATTTAAAATATAATCGTGACCATTCAAAAACTCTCATGAATACAGAAGGAAAAAGAGCGAGCAAACAAACCAAAACAAAACAAAAACAAAATAAATGAAATAAGAACACAATCTCTTCAACGTAGAGACAGTCCATCCATTCCTCTTCTTTCCCAGGGGGAAGTTCCCTGGAGCCACTCCTGAGATCAGACTTCAGAGTAGAAGGTAATTTTTGCACTGAGAGTGCACATCTGATTCACAGAAGCAAGTCTATGTTCCAGCCAAGGCAGCCAAGGCTAAGCAGAGCGCAGCTAAGTCTTCTGTCGCTTTGAGGTCCCCGGGACACTCGAGGCCGCCACCAGAGTGCAGCTCTACTTAATTCGCTTGCGTGTTCTCCTTGTCAGTGGTGTTCAGCTGCAGGTACTCCAGAGTGCCCCTTTTGTAACTGGCCACCCGTGTGGGTTTTCGGCTTATGCCCGCCGCCTGCCTTCTCTGTAAAGAGTTGGCGAGCATGTCGGAAAATTCAGCTTGTAAGCGCTGCTGATTCTCCCTGGAAAGAGAGTGAGGAGGGAAAATGGAACTTCTCAGCAATTCATACAGAATATGCCGTCGCTCCAGAACAATCAGTTCTGTTTACCAAATACTTATTGAGTGCTTAGTCCGTGCTAAACACGGGAAGTCCAGAGAATACAGAATGAGCCTTGCTTTTTTTTTTTAAAGATTTTATTTATTTATTTGAGAGAGAGAGAATGAGAGAGAGCATGAGAGGGAAGAGGGTCAGAGGGAGAAGCAGACTCCCTGCTGAGCAGGGAGCCCAATGTGGGTCTCGATCCTGGGACTCCAGGATCATAACCTGAGCCGAAGGCAGTCGCTTAACCAACTGAGCCACCCAGGCGTCCCTGAGCCTTGCTTTTGATGGGCTTACAAGAGTTGTCATCCCTGCTCTGTGCATTTGTGGAGAAAGCAGGATACATTTCAAGGAGAAAATTCTATTTCAACTTCAAAGTGGAATGACATGCTGCTTGGACTTGGAAGCGTGGTTAGGTTTCCACATGCCACTTCAGGGAGGGCAAATGGAGCTAGGACAACATGAGGCCCCTGGCGACCCAACCCTGAGGACTTGGGTCCCACACATTCTGGGGTGTAGATCTTGTCTGGGGAGGCCTCCAAAGGGATGGAGGGTTTCAAGAGTCTGGAATGGACCTGGGCGCTCCAATAATGGGCCAGCTCCCCTGTGGCCCAGGGAAGATCTGGCTTGTGCTGGCTTCTCTACAGGCTTGCCATCGATCTGGGTCCAGCGTCTGGGAGTCTGCAAGACAGGTCTGTCTACCATAGCAAAAGCCACCCCAACAGCCATGCGATTGGTTGATTGCAGCAACCAGATGTGCAATGGGGTGACCCTGTCCGTCACCATGAAGGGAACTGAAACCTGTTCGTTAGACCTGAAACCTGGCCTTCCTCATCTCTGGGAGAACACAGCCTCCATGTGAAAACCCAGAACCACAGTCCTGGGGGGGGGCGGGGGGGGGAAGGCCCTGTTTCCATCAGCAGCCCCACAGAGAGCTGTGGGCAGGGGTCCGAGTCGCAGAGTGCCTCTTGGCCACTAGCAGGCCCTCCTCTGGTCTGAACCAGATCTGCCAGGAGGGCAGCTGTCAACTCTCCTCGGTTCTGAGCGTGCCTGGAACAACCAGCTTCTGGCAGCCAAGAAGGGAGGTTTCTAGACTTCTCATGTATGTAGTCCCTGGCCGTGTAGTCAATATATCATGGCCAGTGGCGGAGCACTTGCCAACAGTTAACATTGGCTGTAGGTAGCACAACTGATAAAGCCAGGCCTGCCACTCCCCTGTCCCGCCCTGCCACACCCAGCGGCTTACACAGTAGGAGGGGTTGGCAGGTTGTAGTCCTCGCCCTTCACCCCCGTCAGCCAGTAGGTGGTCTCAGTTCCTCTTCCCTGGGGAGACAAGAAAGGTGGGCGCCACAGAGGCCGGTGAGAGAGGTTAGCTCTAGCCCACGGTGCTGACAAACATCCATCTCCAAGAGACACCTCACTTCCATGCTTCTCATCAGTGTCCACAGCTCAGTAGAGCCTATGTTCTGATGGGATTTGCATTCCCTCTAGACACATCTTTCTTTCCAAGTGCCTTTTAAAAAATAAGTCTCTCATTCCCCAGATGTGTTTTTTTTTTCGAAGTAGAGTTCTCTTTTTTCCCCAAAAGACATCTCAAAGTGTCGCTATAGCAACATCATAAGAACTCTAAATGAAAAAAGAAGAAAACTCGTGTCCAATCCTGCTACACCAAGATATCCAACTGGTTTTCATCACCCACTTTTTCTTCTAGCCCCTTTTGCCACAAGATTTCATCACAAACCTTTTGCCACAGTTTCCCCACCTTAAGCATGTAAATTACAAACACATGTACACCCTAAGAGATGCTTATTAAGTGACATTTGCTGGGCACATCTGGAGGCTTTAAAATGAATGGAAATGTACTGGAAATCCTATTTTTGCTAAAGCTTGTATTTGAAAAGGAGATGGAATGGCTACATACTTAAAAATCATCTTTAAAGGTTTATTTATTTATTTGAGAGAGAGCGAGCACACATGATAGGGAGAGGCAGAGGGAGAGAGAGAATCCCAAGCAGACTCCATGCTGAGTGTGGAGTCCAATCTGGGGCTAGATCTCATGACCCTGAGATCATGACCTGAGCCGAAACCAAGAGTCAGATGCTTAACGGACTGAGCCACCTGGGCGCCCTACAAATCACTCATCTTTAGTGAGTAGTTTGCTGGCTGTGTTTGGACTGCACTCATCCATACACCACTTCTATGCCGGGGGGAATGCTCTGTGCAGAAAGTGTGTTGATAGTGTGACAGGGCAAGTCTACAGGAAAGGAGGCTTTTCCAAGTTGCAGTCACAGTGTAAAGATTAGAAGCACCGTGGCTCCTGGAGACAGATCATCTTACGGTCGGTAGTTGGCTTCAGACCAGTTGTTGAAAGGACTGGAATGACCTTTGAAAAGCAGCCTGAGGGCCAACTGGAGACCCTTGGTGGCTCTGGAGGGCAACTGTTATGAATGTGAGAAACAGCCTGGAAAGGAGAGACTGGTGATTCTCCAACCCTGGCGTGCATCCTGATCACTTAGACTACTCCTTAAAAATATAGATTCCTGATCTACATCCACAGAGGGTCTTTCTCAGCAAGCCTGGTGGAGAGTCCAGGCATCTACATTTTCGAAAGCACCAAGATGATGCTGAATCAGAAGTCTGGGGCCACAGGTGGCAATTCACGGGTCCAGAGCTTCAGAATGGTAAAGCAACCCCTGGAGAGGTGGTTTTAGAGAGCAGCAGCATCTTGCAGTGAGGGCAAGAAGTAAGGTAGGAGATGGGAGCTTTGACTTAAGCTAAATAAGTCCCAGGGCACCTGGGTGGTGCAGTGGGCTGAGCGTCTTGGTTTCACCTCAGGTCATGATCTCAGGGTCATGGGATCGAGCCCCATGTTGCGCTCTGTGCTCAATGCAGAGTCTGCTTGAGTTTTTCTCTCCCTCTCCGTCTGCTCCTCCCCCGACCCCTGCTCTCTCGATCTCTCTCAAATAAATAAATACACCATAAATAAATAAATAAATAAATAAATAAGTTCTGTCCCAGACCTTAGCTCTCAGCTTTGCAGGAGGACATGGACACAAAACTTGGAGGTATGTGGAAGAAATGGTGGTAGCATTTTATAACATATTGGTGTTAGTTCAAAATATGGAAAAGGCTCTGAGTTCACCTTCTTCAGGGGTAGCTTCTCCTACAGGGGGTCATGGGTGATCACCGCAGGGAGTGCAGAAAAGGATTCTTCATCTTTGTGCTCTTCGACATTATTGACCACCGGATGTCCTGTCTCCAAGGAGGTGACCCCCGAGTGAGTGCTTTTTCTGGGTCCTCTCTCTGTGGATCCCTTACCTTTAAGTACGTTTCCCCTCTCACTTCGTACAGGAACTGGCATTCAGTTCTCTTCAGGATGGCTATTGTGGAGCCGCTCACATGAATTCTCAAGGCTGGAAATGCAAAACGATCAATGAAAATTTCATCCATTTTGAAGTCTATTATACGAACACATTTGTTTCCACTTGATTCAGGACATTTGTTATAAGAGTTCTTGACAGCTGAGATATTTTAGTGAAAGGACACTTGAAAACACAATCTGTGAGATAAATACTATCACACATGGGATGAAAGAGGGTCTGACGTTGCTTTTTGGGGTCCTGAGTGAAGGGGCTCCCCAGGTTGTGCTCCATAGATTCTCCCTCCTGCTCAGAGTGGTGGCCCCTGCAGTTCCCATCCTCAATTTATTCCTTCAACTTTCTGATGCCTAGGAAGATGAGGCAACTTTCTTTCCCCCAGTTTATACAGACAGTGATTTGTATAGTTATAACTGTAACTCAAATCTGCCCTTTCCTTTATACCATGATTTTCTAGTACAAACCAGTATCAGGTGGTCAGCAGACTGCCAAGATACCACTCTACCACCTGTGTTCTTGTAAGCCCCACCCACACCCACCAAAGCTTGCTTTCTCTCTTATATAGATTTCTGTTACTATCACTGTCACCACTATTTATTGAGCATCTACTACACGTAGCTCCCAGTGCCTCTACCCTGTCAGGCAAATGCAATAGAGGCTTCTGCATATAATAAATACTTATGTTTTTCTTTACTAAAACCAATTCTCAGGAAAACAAAAGAGGAATAGGAAAGCGAGCCAGCGTATGCTCCATATCTAGCCCACTGAATTTTTTTTTAAAAGATTTTATTTATTTATTAGAGAGCGTGTGATAGAGAGCATGAGTATGGGAGGGGGGCAGAATGAGAGGGAGAAGCAGACTCCCCACTGAGCAGGGAGCCTGATGCAGGGCTCGATCCCAGGACCCTGGGGACCATGACCTGAGCCAAAGGCAGTTGCTTAATGGACTGAAACACCCAGGCGCCCCTGAAATTTTTTTTTTAACTTCCATGGGTCTATGCTAAATTTCATGACCATTCCAGGGAAAGCATGCCTGAATGCATTGCAAATGAACCCAAACGAACAGAAATAGTCTACTACTGAGCTAAAAAGGAAGAACACAGTAATTCCCAGGAAATGGCGGCGACAAAAGCAAATGTCACAAGGACTGGATGGACTCAGGCTCATGTCCAGTCAATGTGAAAGGTCATTCTTTCATCTCACTAGCACTTTGTAGTTCCTTATTGTGCGTTTTGTTCTCTAGTTCCCCTCTGCTGGAAGACACACTCTTCCTCTAAGAAAGTGATCTTTCTTACGGAGGCCCGTGGATTCCATCCTAGAAGCTGTGTTGACGGTGTCTCCAAATAGGCAGTAACGAGGCATCTTGATCCCCACGACTCCGGCAGCACAGGGGCCTGGAATGCACAGAAAGCAAGAAGTGGAAGCAGCAGCAATCACGCTGCGGAGTTAGGGTGGGTAAGGCTTTTCTCAGGGGCACAGTGCTGCATCCTTCATTTGATGTAGGTGCGAAAAGGAGCCGTGACTTTTCTTAAATGGATGTATTCAATGAGGAAAGCACTGTTCTCGCAAGACAAGCTTCCAGAATATATTTTGCTATAGCACAGAAAAGTACATTTGCACAAAACAAGAAGGTCTCCAGAGATCCAGGCTGCAGAGGTGGAAAGTCCTTCTTAATATGTTCAATAGAAGGTTCTCTGGAAGGATGAAGACTCCCCCACGGCTCACTTACTGTGCCAGGCTGCACAGCCCCGAGCTCTTAGCTCAAAGGCTCAGTGGCCAAATTGTGTTTTATTTCTATTTACTCAGAGTAGCATTGCTCGGACTGGCAACACAATGATGGAAGACCCAGAAGATGAGGGCTTGGCACACCTCATGCGCCGTGTGAACACAGAGGGATGAAAGAGCCTGCGGTGCAAGGACATTCTCGCAAGAACACAGAAACCAAGGCAAGACTGGGCACAGCAGCATACTGGGTAGAGAAGAAGGGTTGTTAATCAGGTATCTGTGTGGAGTGACTGAACGCAAGGAGTTACAGATTTTAGACGTTAAAGACTAACTCAGAAATTGCAAAACCGGTTTTGGATAAAGGGAACTTGATTTTCTAGTTGGCTTATTGGGTTTTGACCTCCATGAGTTTCTTTGTAGGTTTATCCTATAGATTCTCTATGATTATGAACATTGAAAAGAAAATCAAAATACCGGCTCTTCCTTTGAGTGCTGAGCCCTTCTTTGTTAGGTTCAAGGCAAAACAACACAAAATAACCAAACAACAGCAACAAGAAACAAACAGAAGCAGAAGCAGCCTACCCAAGGGAAGGAGCTGGAGAGGCCTCTACTGTGTCAGAGGATCTCTCTGATCTGGGCCTGAGGTCCTCTAGGTCAAATTATAGGTGACTCTTCACTTCAACACTGGAGTGAAGCTGGGAAGGGCCGGGTAGTGAAAATTCCTGCAGATATGAAGTCTTGTTTTCAACTATCAATATTTAACTGCAACCTCTTAATTTCTGAGGGCTAAACCCCTCCAGGTATGTGTGCCTAATAGCTATGCTCACTCCAGCCCAATGTGGTGACACCTGGGGCCCTGGCGGTCGGCTCAGTCTTGAGTTGGTCATGGGGGAAAGAGATGGGACCGGGACCCAGAGCTCCGTCCTCCCTGACTCGGCTCAGTCAGCCATGCCACTGTCCCTCCCTCCAGGTCTGGCAATCTGTGATGGGTCAGAAAAGGGACAGCATGCTGTTGCTGGCTGGGGAAACACCTGAGAAGTTTCCTCATGTGTATATGGAAACATCTCTGATATATGGCTGTGGACATGACTGTGGCAGAAATTTTTAACTTCTTTTTATTTTTACTTTGAGAATCTCACTGGCTCATACTAAATCAATAAATGTTTACTGCCAGCCTCTCTGCTAGGCATCGTGGCTAGAGGATGACTTTTGCAAATGCAGTTGTCTGGTCCTCTTCACAAACCCTGGAGTGATCTTGGGTTTTCTGTATTTTGAGTCTTCTGTGAGCCATGGAGGGCAGAAAAAAGAGCAATGACAAGAAAGTATAGGGAGATGTGAGTTAACACAAGGAAAGACTGTCTAATAATTATAACTAGTAATGGAGTGAGTTGGCTTTGGAAACAGTGAGTTTTCAGGGAATCCTGGGATTATTCCAAAGGTAGCTATAGTATTACTTGTCTTGGAACCTATAAAAATAAGTTGTGCCCTATGAGGGATTAATTTAGATGACTTCTGAGTTCCTCTCCAACTTCATTTTTCTGTAACATTTGTAGCTCATCTTCTCAAATCTCTACATTCTAGGCTGAGTATCTTTCATGGTCTTTGAAGTCTATGTACTTTCTGTACCATAGAGGGGGGTGGGGTGGACATGAATGCCCTTTCATTATAGGAATTTTACCAGCCATTTTTTTCCCCTGTAGATAATCCAATCCGTGAAAGGTACTATAACAGTGTAGTGGGAAAACAAAACAAAACAAAACAAAACAAAAAACAGATGTTGGGGGTGGGGGGAGAGGGAGGGAATGGGGAGGAAATAAATGAAACAGTAAATATGGGGACTTAAATAGGAGGAAGTCTGGAGGCTGTCATTTTAGTCTGTAGTTGGTGTTTATCATACTAGGAGTCAAAGGTGCTGTAAAAGGTATTGTTCCCTAGAACTCTCGAAGGAGGGTCGACTATGTCAGGATACGTAATGGGACCTCATTAGGGTTTGGGACTGGGTCTAATTATGTCAGGATATGTAATGGGATGTCATACTTGGTCGGCAGATTCAAGAGTAAACTTCATGGGAAAATCGATCACATCTGGAGACCCTTTATCCTTTCTGATTTAGTTGGTGCACAGAGGTTCATATGGTTCCCATTTGCTACATTGCTTAACTCCGTACCAGAGTGAACTCCAATGCGAATCCATATGGGGAGGCCGGGAAGATGCTCCAGCTTGAAGGTCCCCATGAAGCTGAGGATGTCCAAGGCCATCTTGGCAATGTCGATTGCATGCCTGTTGCCATTCCTCTTGGGTAAACCACTGGCCACCATGTAGGCATCGCCAATGGTTTCCACCTGTGGGAATAGTTGTTCATTAGTGGTCCTACCCCTTCAAAAGGCAGAAGAAATAAAAAACAAGGAGTTGATGGCATATCAAAACAAAAGCTTTTGAGAACTCAGTTCTGAGCACAGCCCCATACTTCTTTTTCTGGGACTAGCTCAAGACCAGGTCTCTGCTAATTTCTTCATGGTTTTAGAGTCTAGTTAAATGAATGATAAAACAGCTATAAAAGACTTTAACCATATGAAAGTACCTCATAATACTATAAACCATCCAGATGTGGTGACCCTTCTCTAATGTTTACATAGTCTGAATGGTTGGATATAATTTCAGGAACACCTATAATTACCTGAAAAGTCACCTTTAGCACTTAACATTTTTTTCTCCTGTCCTATTTGACAAAAAATAATTGTAGCCTCCTCCAAGATGTAATGCACATTCTTATAGTATGGTGATTCCAAACACTTTTTTTGTAATAAGTATATTTGTATCAACAGTATCCTATAAACATTATTCTCTCTTTTAATTTTATTTTCATAATCCTATAGTTCACGTTTGTTGAGTAGTTAACTTCTCTTTGCCAACCATCTCTAAAACGCATAATCATTTCCTATCCAACAAGAACTATTGTTCATATGGCTTTACTGACCTACATAGAGTGAAGACAGGGCGAAGACAAACCCTAAAAGAGACATCTTCTCTGTGGGTAATAACCATTATGAC
Organism: Callorhinus ursinus; assembly: GCF_003265705.2. Taxonomy (NCBI): domain Eukaryota; kingdom Metazoa; phylum Chordata; class Mammalia; order Carnivora; family Otariidae; genus Callorhinus; species Callorhinus ursinus. Next base: position 18,786,244 of record NW_027397089.1, on the reverse strand, counting down.
AGACTGTTACATGAGTGACCTCTAAACTTTACTTGAGCATACAGTATTTTATCTCAATAACCTTCACAATAATCCACCGAGTTAGGTGTTATTATCATTCCATTTTACAGATAGGCAAACTGAAACTTGACAAAGTTAAATGTATTTTATGAGGTCACACAGGGAGGGCCAGTTGGGATATGAACAAAGAGCTCTAATTCTAAGTTACTTGCTCCATAAGCTCTGCTGCTTTTCCAACATAAAAATGTGGGAATTCAATTCTCCTTTACTCTTCTGACTCAGACATTATGAGCCCAAAATGGGTCCACACTCTACTCAGATAGAGTGCTGAACTTAGAGAATATTCTCCCTGTTCTTCTTTAGTCTTCTTTGAACGATGCTTGCTATTTCAACAACAGATTCCTATTCTACTTATTATAACTCCAGTGTCTTCTCTGCTTCCTTTGCAATCAGTCCACACACTGTCCATTTTTTTAAAAGATGATTCGAGAGAATGCCATTTTCTCTCAATTTAGTACCCAAAATTCATTCCTGATGAGCTTTATGCTGTTTCTTTCAAACTGCTTCTTAAAGTCACCTGGGCATTTTGACTTCTGACCCTTGTTACTCTTTTACTTCCCTTCATTTTGAGCTCAGATTCAATCATGAATTCCTTAAATCTTAAATTAGGACAAGATCTGAGTAATAATAGGAACCAACCAACTTTGGCTCTGCTGACCAAGGGTGGTACAATCATTTCAGCCTGTTAGGTGAAGTGGTTACCTTGTACACATCATGGTGATCAAGAATGTGGTCAAAACTCTTGTAGATGTCATTGAGCATGTCCACCACTTCCATAGGGGTGCTGTATTTGCAGATGGTGGTGAAACCTACAATGTCACTGAAGTAGATCGTAACTTCCTCATACAATTCAGGCTCCACAATGCCTTTCTCCTTCAGAGACTTTACCACTAGCCTGGATGAGGAAGGGCAAAAAATGACTTTGACTTCAGTAATTATTTTTTTTGTCTTGCATAAATCTTAGAGACAGTAGTAACGATCCACAGGGAATTCTAGAATTTGGGTGGGGTGACCAGGAAGCGAAGACCGGTCGCACATACTGACTGTAGGAATATATTACCTACATACACATATGATACTTGCATTTGAACTCGGAGGAATACACGCAGGTTTAGCATTAACTTGGTACTTGATTATTAACCCTAATCAACATGTGCATATAACTCTAGTACCTATATAACCCTCATATAGATACACACTTGCCCACTTTTTGCCACTTCTTCTAGCTATGGCTCTACGTCAGGAAGCTGAGGAGGGTGTGTCATTAATGTAAGAGCTTGAATCACTACAGCTGTCACACCTGACTTTTTTCATCAGAGCCGACAGTTTTGCCTCTGAAGCATGTTTTACTTGGTATTGTTTAATATCACTATAAAGGAACAATACATTTAAAAATTAACTTCGATATTTTCTGAACAAGAACTTATTTGATATATTTTTGAACCAGATTTGGGTCTTTTAAAAAGCAAAGCCAGTCAGTCAAGTTAAAATTATGGTAGAACTGCAGAAGTCAAACAGAAGCAACTTAGAATATCTTTGTTGCAGACATGGAAGGAGTAGTATATCAGACTCAGAATTAAGAGAGAACCACAAGGAAGGAATTCCACACCATACTTCCTTGTTGGGCCAAGTTGCCTTTTCACTGAGAAAATGGGTGGGGCCAACATGAGGCTAGCCTCTCCGTGTCTGCCCTTGGGACCCCTCTGTAAAGGATCCAAGTATGGAACCGCTAGAATCAGAACATGGCCGCTGGGAGGTGCCGTGGAGGTCGCTGAGAACACTGAGGCTTAAAAAGAAAGTACGACTTTCACAAGGTCACACAGCCACCAAGGGCAGAGCCAGTACTCAGCAACATCCCACCTTTTGGTCTTTTTCTTTCCGGGCATCTCCTCCACAACCCAGACCTTGGGTATTCATGGAGGTGAGGAAGATCTGGAGGTATGCTGATTGTATCGAAGGAGGAATGTCTGCCATTCTCCCAGAAAACAGTTCATTAACTACAAGGACACACAACACTCGTTGTGAGAACCCCCAAAGCATCGAGGAAAGCCTTTTCAATTGGTGCAATGACAAAGCCTGGGACCTTTGAGAAACACCCCTGTGATGTGGCTGGTTGGATTCTCAGGGCACTTCTGGGGTGGTTGTTCTTGACCTGCCCAGTATAAGGGTGCAAATTTTTTGAAGGCTACATAAATGTAATGATAAAATTGGATATTTCACCATCATTACCGTTCCTATTACTACTTATATCTGAAAAGGCATATGAGCTTGGAAACTAGTGTATTATCCAGAGAGAGAAACTAATGTTGGTAGATAAATGAAGAGCTGTGACAGCCTGGCGAGCTTTGGTAACAGGCTGTTGCTGACACAGACAGATTAGCGAACACAGTAGATGTCTTGGAAAGGCTTCCCACAAGAAGAAAAGTTTCTATTTTGCTGTCTCAGAACCCAAGGGGCACTGTTTAAATAAGTTTAAGTAGTATCTGGTTCCTACATGCAGTCTGAGTTTATTTGCAGTTTTGCCATTAATATTTCTTTTTGATCCTTGTAGTTATTGTTGGTGTATGTTTTAGCTTTCTTTTACAAATATACACACTTTTTACGTAAATTATCAAAGTGAGTTGCACTGGAGGCCTGGTGAATTGCAGCTATTGAAGTGATTGGTGTCATATAACCTTTGGCAATCCAGTAAAAACATCTACCCATGGAGATGAAAAGTAGAGCACAGGGAATATAGTCCATACTGTTGTAATAACGTTGTATGGAGACAGACGGTAACTAAACTTATTGCGGTGAGCACTGAGTAATGTATAGAATCATCAAATTACTACGCTGTACGCCTGAAACTAATATAACACTGTCAACTATACTCAAAACAAACAAAACATCTACCATCTAGTGGTCGAAGTGGCACATTACACCAAGGGTAAGATTAAAAATCTGAGGTGGCGAGCTAGCTGTTTCTCAAACTAATCGTTTGAGTAACATTATTGGTTAAAGCCATGATGATGACACCCCAGGAAGGCAGCCAGATTATCTGGATGTTGTTTTTGTCACCACTCAGCAGTAAAGGCCAGGGAAGGAATTATGCATCGTATAACTAACATTTCTGAAGCTCTGATAGAAATTGCCCACTCTGGGGCGCTTGGGTGGCTCAGTCGTTAAGCGACTGCCTTCATCTCGGGTCATGATCCCAGGTCCTGGGATCAAGCCCCACATCAGGCTCCCTGCTCGGCGGGAAGCCTGCTTCTCCCTCTCCCACTCTCCCTGCTTGTGTTCCCTCTCTCACTGTCTCTCTCTCTCTGTCAAATAAATAAATCTTTAAAAATTATATTAAATCTTTAAAAAATATATTTTAAAAAAATCTCTGATGGGAATATTAAGGGTTCAAGCCTATTTCCAGGGTACCATTCCCAGGCTGTTCCTTGGCACTCTGAGGACACACAGATTCTGCAGTAGGCTCCCTTCGGGCACGGATGACTGAACAGAGCATGTGTGTCACTCCCACCTCTACACCCAGGTTTGTCAAAGAGAAACTGTCTTTTTATTTAGAAGACAGCTCCCACGGTCTCAAAATCATTCCTTTAGTAATGTAGAACTGATATTCCAAATGAAGCATGGGTTCAAAACCATAGGCATTGCAGGCTCTGGGCTGACTACCTTATATCCTGGGCATTATTTCAGGAAATTCTTAGGGCCAGCCTATGAGGTGGATGAGAAACTGAGGCTTGGCTCATGTAGGTAACTTGTCCAGGTTGGTGGTGGAACCATGGTTTGAAGTCAGGCCTTGCTGACCTCAGCTTCCACGATTTCACCCAGTGCTAGACTCCTAGCTTAGTCTTCAGCTCATAGAACAGTTTAGTCTACTTTAATGACAGGAGAACATTCCTGCTCCCTTTGGCCCAAGCCTATTTTCTAGCTCTTCACATTTTAATTTCTTGCTTCTCTTAACTTTGCTTAGTTATTTTCTGAGTACCAGCACTCAGAAAACTTTAAACTGTTTGGGGATTTCAACCTTACTTCCTTTCTCTTATGTCCATGGCTGTGATTTTGTTTCACAAAACAAAGGTCAGCTCATAGATGCCTCTGTGATGAAGCATCTGATATGTGGCCCCCACCTCCTCCACTCACGACTGACCCTACTTCTTGTAATTTGGCTTCTACTTTGAGGTGGAAATGGGCATTTAGTGCCTGCAAGAGCCTCATAGCTCCTAGATTCAATAGGGAAACTTTGATTTCCACTTTGAGATTAAGGAGAGACAGCCAGTGACTTGCTAAAGGTCCCAGACTTTGTAAAAGTGGCAAAGAGGTGTTAGAACCCTGGTCACTCTAACTCCACCGCCCATGCTCCTTCTGGGGCACCACATAGCCACTTGAAAATAGCCTTTTTCTGGGCACCTGGGTGCCTCAGTCGGTTAAGCATCTGCCTTCGGCTCAGGTCATGATCCCAGGGTCCTGGGATCGAGCCCCGCATCGGGCTCCCTGCTCAGAGGGGAGCCTGCTTCTCCCTCTCCCACTCCCCCTGCTTGTGTTCTCTCTCTGACTGTGTCTCTCTGTCAAATAAATAAGTAAAATCTTAAAAAAAAAGAAAATAGCCTTTTTCTTCTAGAGATATATATATATTTATTATTTTTTAAATAAGATTTTCTTTTCTTTCTTTCTTTTTTTTTAAGATTTTATTTATTTGACTGAGAGAGGGAGAGAGAGAGAGAGGACAGCATGAGAGAGCACAAGCAGAGGGAGAAGCAGACTCCCCACTGAGCAGGGAGCCCAACACGGGGCTCGATCCCAGGACCCTGAGATCATGACCTGAGCTGAAATCAGACGCTTCACCAACTGAGCCGCCCAGGTGTCCCTCTTCTAGATATTTAGAGTACGAACCAGACCAAGTCTTAGCAAGGTATTTTTTTTTTTAAACTCAATAATTTGCTGAAGAATGTGCAAAAGGGAGTGATCCCATATAGATACAAAGGAAAAAAAAATACTAGACAAAAGTGCTGACAGTTTCAGCTGGAAGGAACAAAGCACAGCTGCGGAATCCTGCAGGAGGACTTGCCTTACCTTGGGAGCAACATGAAATTAAGTCTGTCGGCTCTGTCCCTCTCTGCCTTGTACAGTTGAGTCCTCTCCTCCACCAGGTGTTCCAGATTCCGAGAATACAGCTGTAGACGTCGGATCAAGGTGTCCATATAACTTTCATTTTTTTGGTCGTGAAATAGGCTGTACGTGGTAAAAGATAAAGAGCATAAACATCTAGTAACACAGTGGGCAAATATGATATGACAGTTAATTAAAGAAAAAAATAAAAATGGCCAACACATTTAAAAAAATTAACCTCAGGAAAAATTAAATAGAAATAAATAGATGTAAGATTTTTTTTTTTTTAAAGAAAACCGAATGTTAGAACAATGGTAATCAATGGAGGTAAAGAGGAAAAACATACACTATGACCTTCCTGGAGGGGCATCCTGGCAAAATGTGTCATAAACTTGAAAAGTACACTCACTGATCAGTCCACCAGCACTACTTCTAGGAACTATCCAAAGGAAGCAACATGAATGTGCTGAAAAGTAACTACAAAAAAAGCCACAGCATTCTTTATAATAGCAAACATTCAAGAATAACCCAAATGTGTAACAAAACATAATTAAAATATTATGATACAATGGAATATTAATGTATCATTAAACACAGTTAGAATAGTTAAATGTACAGAAAGACCTACCTCTATATTAAACAAAAAAGTTGATAAAATGGCAAAAATTATTATTTTTAATTTTTGAAAACCAGGTGGTCATCTACTGACAAATAGGTGATGTTTTTTCTTTCTTGTTTACTTATACCTGTTTTCTGAAATTTTAATAATAATTTACAATAAAGGGAGACTTTTTTAATGGCTCTAGGAGTGTGATAAATGCAACGATAAGAGAGGGATCAAGAAAAGCAAAGCTGAAGGGTGCCTGGGTGGCTCAGTCAGTTAAGCGTCTGCCTTCAGCTCGGGTTATGATCCTGGGGTCCTGGGATCGAGCCCCCGCGTTGGGCTCCCTGCTGGGTGGGGAGTCTGCTTCTCCCTCTCCTTCTGCTGCTCGCCTTGCTCGTGCTCTCTCTCCCTCTTTCTCTCTGTCAAATAAATACAATATTTAGGAAAAAAAAAAAGCAAAGGTGAGCCTTCTATTATCTCCTTAGAACAGAGAGCCGAGCTTCTAAAGCAAAAAACCTAACTCCGGATGATTTGTTAGGCCAAGGAGACTTAGACAAGATGACAGCTTTTGGCAAGCCTTGGTGCAGAGCTCCGTCAGGAGGTACACTGAGTGCCTGCAGGGTGGTTCAGGACCGAGATAATGTTTATAACATAAATGGCGCCACTGAAGGGGCTGAATAAACCCTACCATTTACTACAACAACAACTGTAAGTTACCACTTCGGAGCTCAAGGAGAAGATGGCCTCCGTCATAGTCCCCTGGGGTGGGGAGGGAGGTTTGTTAAAAATTCAATACATTTCTGAGTCCTACCACAGACCTAAATCCCTGGAAACCACTAAGCTTGGGATCATGAAACAGTATTTTCTAACAAGTTCCCCAGGGGGTTCTTCCTTAAAGCCACTAGTATAGAATCGAGTTGGGTGAGGGAGCAGGTGTAAGGGATAAAGATAGATTATCCTCCTTCGTGATGAATTGATTCAATTAAAACAGTTTCCTCAACCTTGACTGCCTATTTTAATCACCGGAGGAGCTGTTAAAACTCCTCATGCCAGCCTGCTCCCCAGAGCAATGGCATCAGACTCTCTGGGGCAGGACTGTGGCCCAGAAAGTCTTTTTAACAACCCCACCCCACCCCACCCGCACGCCCAGGCGATCTCAATGTTCAGCCAAGTTTGAGAACCACCCTATTCGAGGCTAAGTACTGGGGGCCCAGTTTATCTTCATGAGTTTACATTTCATCTGTCACACATACAGTCTCAGCTGATCTTAGTCAAAGGTCTGTGAAGGAATGAAAAATGGGCAAGAATTACATTGTTCATTATTTTCTGCTCCTTTCACACAAATGATGAATTAGATGTACCAATCAATGACCACCCTCTCATGATTTCACTCAACCCCATCTCAGCCCTGGGCTTTTCGGCTCATTAAGTATCTGAATCTTTGACTTAATGACAACTATGGAAGATTAAGAGCTGGAAGGAGTTGCCAAAATCGTCCTATTCAAATCCAGTTTTACTAAAAAGAAAACTGACATCCAGTTAGGGTAAGCACTTTGCCCCATGTCCCGCAGCAAGCTATTACTAGATCCTAGTCTAGAAATCGGATCTCCTAACTCTTACTTCATGGTTATTTTTCTCACTCTGCATTGTATGTAACTGAAACAGAGAAAATAGAGAATTCAACCTTACTGGGTAATTGTGTGCTTTTCTGTTTTTGTTTTTGTTTTGGACCCTGAATTATAATCTGATTCAGGGCACAAGTCTTAAGTACCGAGGGCTAACGTTGCTGGTTTTAAGATCTTAAGAAACTTCTTGATCTTAAGAATTATCCGGTGGCTTTGCAGATTCATAGGACTCATGCTAGACTTCTAAATCCTAATTACCTGCAGAAGGGTCAGGGAACTATATATATATTTAAAGATTTTATTTATTTATGAGAGAGAGCGTGAGTGCATGAGTAGGGAGGAGAGGCAGAGGAAGAAGCAGACTCCCTTCCGAGCACAGAGCCAGACCGGCCTGGGGGGTGGGGTGCTCTATCCCAGGACCCTGGGATCATGACCTGAGCCAAAGGCAGATGCCTAACTGACTGAGCCACCCCGGGCACCCCAGGGAACTATATTTTTAACAGACATATTTATGATCAGTGAGAATTTATTTTTTAATCAGGCAAGTGTTGCCCTTGAGTATTTAACTTTTCAAGTGATTATTCCCTGAGAAAACGGTCTGTTGGTCTCCATCTCCTTGTAATTTTTTTTGAGATAGATGTTGTGGTCTGGGGTTTTTCATTAGAACAGGCATTCCATTCTGAGGTGCTACTGAATGTCAACTGCCATTAGAAAAATCTGAAATTAGTGAGGAAATGTAAACATTTCAACAATACCCAAATATCTTGGCCAGCGTAGACTCAATTTTCTTGAAATCCGGTCTCTTCTCCGGATCCTCCTCCCAGCAGTTTTTTACGAGTAGATAGACCTGAAAGAAAGCAGGGGTCGATTGGCTCAGGGGGCGGTTTCCAATCCTACTGTCTTCCCTCCACGGGAGTCGTTGAAGCAGGGAATATTTTATAAAACAACTCAACTCTGACAAAGAGGGTGCGATTGCTGGGTTCCCTTCAGTCTGTCTCTGCTCCGCCCCCCGCACCATCGGGCCTCATCCTTGTAACGGAAGGTAGGCAAGGAAGCATTTCCCCCCTGAGAGGACATGTGACAAAAACTACAGATCTTCTCTCAGTAGGAACTGCAAAATGTTGGTTGTCCCACTAGAGTGGTCTAGTTCAGGGGTTAAACTGACACACATGCTAAGTTAATCAAAAATGTGATACCGATTTGGACAAGGCTGGATTGTTGGGAGAGACAAAATGCTCTACAGAAGTTTGCAGGGTTTCTGTTGCCGAGGACAGTAAATCGTTGGGGTCAGTGGATATGAGGCAGTGACTGTAATGGGAGGCTCTTCCACAAGGGTTTCCAACCAGGGCTACTAGCGGAATCATGTGGGGAGGTTTCCAGTTTTTTATGCCCAGGCCCCACCTCAGGAGATTCTGACTTCAGCAGTCCCTCCTTGTCCGAGTCAACCACGGTCCGGAATCAGATGTTCCTCTTTCTGACCTATCGGCAGGGTCAGTAGTAACCTAACAATACCTCACAGCGCCCACGTTATTCACTTAGCTTTGTCTCATCACGTGGGCATTTTATCACCTCATGTCAATACAAGAAGGGTGAGTGCAGTTTGAAAGGATAATTTTGAGAGACAGACCACAGTCACATACCTTCTCTTACAGTATATTGTTACAATTGTTCTATTATTATTGTTGTCAATCTCTTACTGTGCCTGATTTAGAAATTAAACTTTACCACAGGTATGTATTTATAGGAAAAAACCTAGTACATTCAGGGCTTATCTGTGATCCACTGGGGGTCTTGGAATGCATCCTGTACATTTCTCGATTGTTTCTAGATGCTGACATATTCAATTGTAAATCAATGGGTAGGATTTATAAGCCTAATAAGTGTATCGCATGGACACCTTGATCTTTTAGGTCCTAAAAATTGAGAATGGGATATGGGCTTCAGGAGCCAGCTTTTTCTTGAGCTGGGAGAGGTGAGAAAGGATGTGGGGAGTGTGGCAGGCTGATAATGGCACCCCAAGGGAATGGCTGAGGTCTGGCCTCTGGAGCCTGTGAATGTTACCTTATTTGGAACAAGGGTTTTTGCAGATGTGATGAAGTAAAGGACGTTGAGATGGGAAACTTATTGTGGAATATCTTGGTAGGCGCATTCAGTCACATGAATCCTTATCCTGGGGGGAGGTGGAGGGAGATTAGACCAAAGAGGAGACAAGATTGTAACCACGGAGGCAGAGATCAGAGTGTTGTGGCCACATACCAAGGAATGTCAGTAGCCCCCAGGAGCTCCTGGAAGAAGCAAGGAATGGATTCTCCCCTAGAGCTTCTGGAGGAAGTATGACCTTGCTGACAACTTATTTCAGACCTCTGGCCTCCAGAACTCTTAGGCAATAAATTTCTGTTGTTTTAATCCACCAAGTTGCTGGTAATTTGTTAGAGCAGCCCAGAAACTCATGTAGGGGGATGCACTCACTTCCAGTTCTTTTTCCTCTGCTGTTTCTAGGAATAGATCTGGGCGGAAGGGTTTTACTCCGTTGTCATTCTCCACTCTGAAAATCTTCTCTGATGGGATGAGAATAATTGAAATTACAAGAAAGAATGCAGCATGAAAACATTTTAGCAGCAGCAGACTCTGAATTGGTTCACCCTCCCCCCTCCTCCCAGATGGGTGCCCAGTGAGAATGTTGCAGAGCCGAGGCCAGCACTCAATAGGATGAATGAGCCACCAGGTGAAGGGGTCTGATACCCACTTACACTCAGGAGGTTAGCTTAAGTTAAGGTTCCTAAGCCTTTAAAACGTAACTCGGATACCACTACCTTTAGTAGGCTCCTTCTAAGACCCTAGCACACCCTCCCTACATCCCTTAGACACTCACCCTCCAGAGAGTTGAGACCTGGGACATAATTGCTCACTCAGTGAGCATGGATTGGATGAATGGAAGGAAGCATTTGCCGCCCCCCCCCCCCCCCCACCCCCCGACCCAGAGAGGACGTGTGACAAAATCTATAGATCTTCTCTCAGTAGGAACTACAAAATGTATGTTGTCCCACTGGAGTGATCTAGTTCAGGGGTTAAACAGACCCTCGTCTTTTATTAGAATCAGAAGGTAGGGGTTGGATTGTAAGGAAAGAGTCTTTAACTGACAACGATGACAATGACAACATCTGGTATGTTATGCTCTTCAGAGCATTCTAACATTCATATTGTCAACCCCTCTAATACCCCTATGGGACATGCAGGGTGGATATGCCATTAATTTTTGCAGATGAGGGGACTGAGCTGTGGTCACAAAGAGATGAAGTCAGCCTAGAACACAGGCTCCCAGAGAGGGCAGATGAATGAGTCTGACTCTTACCGTTCTGGTCCCGGCAGCTCAACGTGTAGAAGGTTTCTCTCCGCAGGATGATCTCCTGGGCAATGATCCCGTAGCTGTACACATCGCCTTTTTGGGAGATGTTGGCGTGGCGGAGGTGCTCTGGGGCTGTCCACAGGTCTGTGCGTTCAGCAGTGAGATTGGAAAATCGAGGGAGATGAGTGGCCCATAGGTCTCCAACCCGCTTTTGTTCTTTAAGTCTCAATGCCATGCATCCTGAATCCGAGTGGTCCTGAATTTATATGTCCCAAACTTTAGAGGAATTTATGCTAATGCTGGTGACGGGGGGAGAACACACCCTTGCCTTTTAAGCTGACTGTGTAATGCCAGGATTTGGGGGAGGTCACGTGGCAACGTCTTCCCTAAAACTTCTAGGATCATAGCGCTGAAAACCCTTAAGCCTCATATGACCTCACTGATATGAGGAATTCTTAATCTCAGGAAACAAACTGAGGGTTGCTGGAGTGGTGGGGGGTGGGAGGGATGGGGTGGCTGGGTGATAGACATTGGGGAGGGTATGTGCTACGGTGAGCGCTGTGAATTGTGCAAGACTGTTGAATCACAGATCTGTACCTCTGAAACAAATAATGCAACATATGTTAAGAAAAAAAAAAAGAAGAAGTTAGCAGGAGGGGAAGAATGAAGGGGAGTAAGTCAGAGGGGGAGACAAACCATGAGAGACGATGGACTCTGAAAAACAAACTGAGGGTTCTGGAGGGGAAGGGGTTGGGGGGATGGGTTAGCCTGGTGATGGGTATTGAGGAGGGCACGTACTGCGTGGAGCACTGGGTGTTATGCACAAACAATGAATCATGGAACACTACATCAAAAACTAATGATGTAATGTATGGGGATTAACATAACAATCAAAAAATTTAAAAAAATTAAAAAAAAAACCCTTAAGCCTACCTAGAATAGCACCTAGTGTATAGGAAGTACTCGGGAAATATTTGTAGAATGAGTGCAGTAGAATATGAGAGGCTGAGGATTTAACAGCTTTTGCGACATATGGCATACTTCTATGAAAACATTCATAAATAAAAAATATAAATTTATATATTTTTATTATAAAATACATTTATATACTTTGTCACATAAAGTATTATGTTTAATATATATGCATACATGTTTAAAAGCATTTAAATAAAGAGCCTATCACTGATATTTTGCAGGTGGGACGTATTGGCAGCCTCTAAATCCGCTATTCTCACAGATGTGTTTTCTTGGGTTCCCACAGTAGCCTTTAAAAAATAATGCATACAATTTGGGCACCTGGATGTCTCAGTCGGTTAAGCGTCTGCCTTCAGCTCAGGTCACGACCCTGGGGTCCTGAGATTGAGCCCCGCATCGAGCCCGGTGCATCGTGTTCCCCGCTTAGCGGGTAGTCTGCTTCTTGCTCTGCCGCCTCTCCCCCGCCCCCCGGCTCGTGCTCACTCTCACTCCTCTCTCGCAAAAATAAATACGTAAAATATTTTTTAAAATTACTGCATACAGTAATTTTACTCTGTGCCTACTTCCTAATGCTTTCCATGTAGTCCACTTCACACAAGTGAAGTGCTCCTGTGTTCCGTGTTTGGTTCCTACAGACACTTGGGTTTTGAATCCTATCACATAGCTTATTTAGTAACAATAAGGGCATTCCATTAATTTTCCTCCATCCCATGTAAGTTTTCTAGGATCACCTAGCTCCTTCTAAACCTTCTGTGATTTCTGTCTTCAGCAGTTTCAATGAAAAAAAATCTGTAGATTCACGTTGTGAGGTCCAGTGGCATGCTTATGCTGAGGCACGTTTTCCTCACGTTTGGTTTGCCATCCAAATGTTCATTACCTTTTTGAATTTATGTCTTATTAATTTATGTGACTTGTGATTCATATACATATGACTGATCCTAACGGTTTGGGGTAGTAGGAAAGGTAAGAAGATCCACATATGCTAACAATTCAGGTAACCAACAGCACAGAGAGGTAGGTATAACTGAGTGATGTCCAAGAAGAAAGCATTTGAACAGCAATTCATCTGATTTTGTGTTGTGGTGAGTCATCTAATGAAGGGGGTTTGTTCCACCACACGATGAACCATGCTTGACACGTGCTAGATATTCATCAAGCACTTACTGGATTGAGTCCAATGTCATCTTATGCTTGATGTGACTGAAGAAGTAGGAGCAGAATTGTCATTTTTCTTTAATTTATTTATTTTTTAAATGTATTTTTATTTACTTATTTATTTTAAGTAAGTTCCTCGCCCGGTGTGGAGCCCAACATAGGGCTTGAACTCCCGACCCTGAGATCAAGACCTGAGCTGAGATCAAGAGTTGGACACTTAACCAACCGAGCCACCCAGGCGTCCCACAATTTTTCTTTTATTAAGGGAAATCTAAAGGACTGCCAGGTAGAAGTAGAAATAGAATTTCGGTTTTTGGATCTAGGTGGGACTTTATATGGAGGCATTATATATGAACGCTAGATTTCTGAGGCTGTTTGACCCTGAGTTATAGTAAAAAAATGGATAAATGTTCAACATGAAAAACCCTTTAAACACTGCAAATCATTTTTCTTTCTGTTACTTTTTTTGACCCTTAGCACAATCCAGAAAGGGATAGGTAAGAATATATTTTACTAAGAAGAGGGTTTTTTTATCATTATAATTTCTTATCATTATCACAGATAAATGAATGAGAGTTTGGAAATAGGTCTTCGGCCTTGAATTCTATCTTCTTGGGCAAATCTCTTGGGCTCTTGGAACCTCAATTCTGTCTTCTATGAAGGAAGAGGGTTAGAGCAGATGATTTCTATGTCTCTTATGACTCTAACCTTGTCTATTTTTTCACCCAGTTCTGCTTCCTCAGCCAGTAAGTTCTTCATGATTTCCTCACTGATATCAAGAAACACACGGGCGAAGGAAACCCACAGAGGAGGTTTGTTGGACTCAAGAAGCACTTGTTAAAAACCGACAAGGGTGAAGTGCTGGAGAATGACCCAACTGTTTCCTCTTGTGGCTCCAAGTCTTTATTTTCTGATCAGCATCACCTACTCCCTGACCACCTTACATGGACTTGGGAGAATTTTTTTTTTTTAAGTGGAAATCCAGTAAAAATGTCATTCATTACAGACCTTTTCTGGGAGGCAAAATGGAATTGCAGCCAAAATCAGTGATCTTCACCACCATTCTACTGTCTACCACACAGTTGGTGGATTTCAGGCGGCCATGGACTTCGGTCTTACTGGAGTGTAGGTATGACATGCCCTGTAATTTTTCAGATGACAGGGAAACAGAGATAGGACACTCTTCAGCTGCTTGATTATTTTAAAGGAAGAAATGACAATCTGAAACCATTTCAGCACGCAGATAGAATCACACTATCAGGTTTTAAATTTAGTTCCATTAATTTTACTTGAAAAATACTGTTAACGCCCTAATATTTGCCTCAGCACTGCATCTTAAGAGGCAGTCGTCTAAGGACTGTAGTTAAATAGTTACAGCTAATATGAAACAAAGTGTTGATCCTAATTTTTTTTCTAAGTGTTTCTGCTGACCACTTATTCAATCTGTGATCTTGGGTATATCTCTGGTCTTCTACCTCAATTAAAAAAATATGAATAATAGTAGCCTTGCCTTTCTGAAAGAAGGAGCTAGCCTTATTATTTCCTAAAATATAATTGGTCTCATTCTATGTTGAAAGAGGATGTTTCCTTCCGTTATGAAAGGGGAAGCTCCCCACCCCCAACCCTAGGTTTTTGAGCTGCTGTGTTTCCCTCTGGTGGCCAGAGGTGTCCTTGCAGAAATTGGTTTTCATCCCGGATCACAGGAGTGAATAGTGGCAAAGAGAGTGGGGTGATTCTGATCCTAGGTGACTTTCAGGTGATTTAAGACTGTATCAAACAGCTCCATCTGGGGACTGACTTTTCTTCATTCTTGAATGAGGTCCTGGTCAGCGGTATCCACTTCCCTTTTCATATCCTATCTGGGAATATTCATGTTCAAATTCATTATTGCCTCGCGCAAGAGGGTTGCCTGCCCTTCATAGTTTCTCATAAAAAGTTGAAGATTGTTGTCTTGCCTGCAGCTTTATATGATTTTGCTTTCCAGCAAGTCTACGAAAATGTGTGCCCCAAACTCAGAGTAGAAAAAATGTAATAATAAAAAGAATAGCTTGTATATCGAACCTTTACTTGTACCAAGCATCCTATGAAGCACACGTATTATTTACAAAATCCTCACAACAACCCTCTGACATAGGTACTATTTTTACTATCATTTTACAGATGAAGAAACCAATGGTCAGAGAGGTTGAAAGCCTGCTAGATCTGTTTTCCTATGTTTCATTTTCATAAATGCCTTTGTGTTTGCAGGTCTCTTACCTTAGCAATATCATATAAGACCGAGATCTTAAACTCCCAATCCATGAATGTAGCATCAGGGTAGGAGATGGTGTCATTTAAAACTTCCTGAACGGCAGAAAAAGAAAGGAAGAAGTTGCAAGGAGGGGTACTGTGGAGAGACAACTACAGGCTAATAATGATCTTCTAATCACGGGGCCTGGGGCTCAGAAACAAACTGAAAATCCATCGTCCTGATTTTCCTGAATATGTATTTCTTTTCTTTCTTATGAAACATCGGGTGGCTCTCACTGCAATGAAATGAGCAGGAGATACCCCTAGTATCCCAAATCCTGGTTCTTCCACCAGCCAGGGACAAAGGAATGAGCAGACACCTGCCGGAAGCATGGGCTGTCAGCCTGATTCACAGGTGGGATGTAGGTACTAGCTCACTGAAATTCCACTAGTGTGTTTCAACCAGGAATTGCTGTTCAGGAATCCCTTCCTTAGGCTTATGTTTTATGATCACTTGCATCCATTAGCTTACAGCCCCCTAAGTTTTCTTTACATTTACCAAGTCTTCTGTCAATAAGAGCAAGTTCTTGTATTTTGTGTGAATTGTATCACCTAGAATTTTGAACTCAACATTTTAATACAATGATGGTTCTATCAAGATACAGGTTTTTTTTTTAAGATTTTATTTGTTTATTTGACGGAGAGAGACACAGGGAGAGAGGGAACACAAGCAGGGGGAGTGGGAGAGGGAGAAGCAGGCTTCCCACTGAGCAGGGAGCCCAATGCGGGGCTTGACCCCAGGACCCTGGGATCATCACCTGAGCCAAAGGCAGATGCTTAAAGACTGAGCCACCCAGGCACCCCAAGATATAGGGTTTTAGCGAAGTTGGTAACTATTCTTCACAGTAAAACTCGAACAACCTAACAATAGCTTCATCTGACCTTTAGTTTTAACTCAGGCACTGCACCAATAATTTCCAAAGAAGGGTCCAAAGTCATTAATCATTTCAGATAAGGCTGAATTATCTGTGGGTACCAGGCCAGGTTAAGAGAGGGAAATTATGAGCAGACAGATTCTACAGTAATTCTTTCCCTTAGCACCTGACATATTTTATATTTTTATTTATGATCTCTTCTCCCTATGAAAATGTAAACTCTGTGGTAATTTTTGTTCTCTATCTGCAATATCTAAACCAAAGTCTGGCACGTATAGATGGCTCATAAATATTTGATGCATAAATGAGTCAATTGTTCCTAATAAGGTTAGCCAATGTTGTTGTATATTTATAAGATGGGAAGCATATTGTTTTTATTTAGGGAGAGACTGGTTCATTTGTTTCCTTACAAAAGTAGGTTCCAATGGGATTTGCCATGGATTGAAGCCTAAAGGGGTTATGTCAAGGAGGGGCCTATAAAGTTTGCATTGGCACAGGCTTTGCTTTGAGATTCAACACACAAAGGAGTGGTTTCCTGTAGAAGGGTCTGCTGTCTGCTTCCAACAGGAGTAAGCAATACCAGAAGCGGGCCCAGGACCACTCAGATAACAGAGGTTTCCTACCTTGGGGCAGAGAGCCAAAAAACACTACCTAAATGTTGACTGGGCATTTTAGGGATTAAAAGGCCATGTGAAACCCTCTGACTAGGCCCTGTTAATTGGTATTCTAAAATTTCATCTCACGGAAATCAAATGAATCAGCTTTGGTCTAGCCCTCTTATGAAAAACATTTCTATATATGGTCCCTGACTTACGATGGTTCGACTTACAATTTTTTTTACTTTACAATGGTGTGAAAGTGATATGTATTCAGTAGAGACCATACTTTGAATTTTGAACCTGGATCTTCTTCCGGGCTGGCGACTCATGATGCTGGGCAATGAGCCTCAGACTCCCCAGCCAGCCACTCGATTACAGAGTAAATAACCAATACACTTATAACTATTCTCTGCTCATACAGCCATCCTGTTTTTCATTTTCAGTACAGTGTTCAGTACATTACATGAGATATTCAACCTGTTATCATAAATAGGCTTTGTGTTAGAAGATTATGCCCAACTGTAGGCTAACATAAGTGTTCTGAGCACATTTAAGGTTGGCCAGGCTAAGCTACGCTGTTTGGTAGGTTAGATGTATTAAATGCATTTTTGACTTAGGATATTTTCAACTTATGATGGCTTTATGGGGATGTAACCCATTGTAAATCGAGGAAGGGCTGTAATTTTGAAAGACCTGAAATTGTTATTGTTAGGAATGTGTGTTTATTTTATATCAGCATTAATTAAAATGATCATATGCGTTTTCTATGACCTTTTGTTATGATGTGTTATGGTAATATTTTTTCCTTTCATAGAATTAACCATATCTGATTATATTATGCTTTTTACATGTAGCTGGCTTAGAGTTACTAGTATTTTATTTATAATTTTTCCTTCTAATTTCATAAATGTGGTTAGCCTTGTTGAATGTTAAATGAATTTAGAAGATGTTCATTTTTCATTTAACATTAGGATAGTATTTGTGTGGACAATGAGAATTACTTTTTGAAGTTTTAAAGAATTAAGCTGAATCTGGTATTCTCTATAATGGAATTTATAATTTCTTCTATCATTATTGTCCTACTTAAGTTTTTAGTTTTTGAGTCAAACTTTCATGGTTATATTGCTTCTGAAATTTATTTTTCCTTTTTTAAGATTTCATAATTTAATAGTCACGAAGTATTCTTTCACAACTGAAAATATCTTTTCCATAGCCTTATTTTTATTCCCATTTTTGTTTTAAAAATTTTAATTAGAAGTATGAGAGGCTTTTACGGGTTTTTTTTTCCTTCCAAGTTTTTATTTAAATTCCAGTTAGTTAACATACAGTGTAATATTAGTTTCAGGTGTAGAATTTACTTTAAATTTAAAGCATTTTAAAATTCTATCTTTTTAGTAATAATTAAACTTTGTAAATTTCCTTTCCTTAGACCATAGTTATTCTTCTAAATTTTGCATTGAACATTCAACATTTACAACACCCAGTGTTCATCAAAAAAAGTGCCCTCCTCAATCCCCGTCACCCATTTAACCCCATCCCCCCCCCACCTCCCATCTGGTCACCATCAGTTGGTTCTCTCACCTCAAAGTTTCTTGGTTTTCGTCTTTTTTTTGCCCCCCTCCATGTTCATTTTTGTTTCTTAAATTCCACATATGAGCGAAATCATATGGTATTTGTCTTTCTCTAACTTACTTCACTTAGTGTAATACTCTCTAACTCCATCCATGTTGTTGCAGATGGCAAGATTTCATTCTTTTTTATGGCTCAATAATATTCCATGATATATATATATATATATATATACCACCTCTTATTTATCCATTCATCTGTCGATGGACATTTGGGCTCTTTCCACAATTTGGCTATTGTTGATAATGCTGCCAAACATCAGGGTACATGTATCTCTTCAAATTAGTATTTTTTTTGTATCCTTTGGGTAAATATCTAGTAGTGCAATTGCTGAATCATAGGGTAGTTCTATTTTTAGCTTTTTGAGGAACCTCCATACTGTTTTCCAGAGTAGCCGTACCAGCTTGCATTCCCACCAACAGTGCAAGAGGGTTCCCCTTTCTCCACATCCTCCCCAACACACTGTTGTTTCTTGTGTTGTTAATTTTAGCCATTCTGACAGGTGTGAAGTGATATCTCATTGTAGTTTTGCTTTGTATTTCCCTGCTGATGAGTGATGTTGTCTGTTGACCATCTGGATGTCTTCTTTGGAAAAATGTCTATTCATGTCTTCTGCCTATTTTTAAACTGGATTATTTGGTTTTTGGGTGTTGAGTTTTATAAGCTCCTTATAGGTTTTGATACTACCCCTTTATCAGAGATATCATTTGCAAATATCTTCTCCCATTCTGTAGGTTGCCTTTTAGTTTTGCTGCTTGTTTCCTTTGCTGTGCAGAAGCTTTTTATTTTGATGAAGTCCCAATGCTTTATTTTTGCTTTTGTTTCCCTTGCTTCAGGAGACATGTCTATTAAGAAGTTGTTGGGGCCAATGTCAAAGCTTTTATGTTTTATATTAAAAAAAAACTCATAGAAGCACTTTAAAATTCTATCTTTTTAGTAATAATTAAACTTTGCAAGTTTCCTTTCCTTAGGCCATAGTTATTCTTCTAAATTTTGCATTGAACAGATTATTCTTTTAAGAGAAAATAGCATTTAGGGCTATTATTTTTTTTTCCTTGAAGCTAGATTTAAGTTTATGCCACACATTTTGAAAGCTACTCTTCTTTCTATAATTGAAGCTTATTTAAAAAAAAAGTCTAAGAGATTAATTTAAAAATTTTATTATTTAAAAATTTTATTGTATTGTGAATATCTGGACCTCTTTGATGTTGCTGCTGCCCCGATTCTTCATATTTTGACTTTGTTGTAGGGAGGACAATGGGGTTATTTTTAAGAAAATTAAGAAACTGGGTCTGAATGTAGCCCAAAGGCAGTGATCACACGTCCTTGTTTGCTTGGACCCAGTTGCAGTTTATATCTGTTGTTCCAACATAATTGCTATAGTACCCCTTTCCTTCTCAAAGTATCCTGATAAATTATATGGTCACCTTACCCAAAGGTATTTAAAAGGCTGAAAGCTCTTGTAACAGATGCCCAGAAAGTGCTCAAGGTGAGGTGCAAATATCTCAATGCTCTTTGATGCAATTATCCTGGATTCCTTTCTGCTCCTGCCCATTTCCCCATTCTAGTCCTGCTTCTGCTTGAAACCTGACTTCGTTTCTTGTATGTAAACGGTTCTCGTGTATGCCTGCCTTCTGAACTACCCAGTGATTTGATATTCCTAGCTTGAAGCTTTGTTCTTCCCAAGAACTTGGTTCAGCCCTGTCTTACTTTCTCTTTCTGCTTTGGACTTGCTCAACCAGAATGCCTGATCACATCTGGCGACTCCTGGGCCATCCTCAATCTCTCCCAAAGGAGAGAAGGGTAGGAATTCAGACTATAGCAGAACCAGGACTTATGGACAAGTCTCCAGTGCTTATTTGGTTAGGGTTGACTATCCAATTTTCTCTTAATGCAAAAGCAAGTAGGTAAGGAAAATAAAATGAATTTAGAGGTAATCACTCACTTTCCCACATCTGTTCTCTGGCTTTTCAAGTCTACACTCCTATTTTTGGCTTGTTTTTTGTTTTTGTTTTGTTTTTGTAAAGATGTAGTAAGACTGGCTGACAAAATCTAAGTGATCTAGTTAGGAAGCATATGGACCTACCACTTTTTCCTGATAATTCTCTGATATTATTTCACTGGGTAAACATTTAACATTTCTACTAACTATTCTTTCTTCCCATATGGCTGGCCAGTTAGGAAATTGGAAATGATCATAGTTCCTTACCCGGAGGGATCCTCTCTCGCAGTATTCGATCACCCCGAAGATCATGGTATCAAGCTTCACTGTGCCGTAGAACTTGGTGAGGTTGTAATAGTCAATCTGAAGCAACTAAGATAACATGTTTAGTTATAAAGCAAGTCAGCCAGAGAGCAGGGCCACAGTAAAAATTAATATGCTAATAAAACATGCCGTGCTTTAGGTCTTTGGGAAGATGTATCATTCCTGATACATTGGAATGTCAGTACATTCCTCACTGACACTACATGTTCCTCAACAGTTTTTCTTTTATCAGCAAGGAGCCTGGAAGACGAACCTTTGACTACATTCAAATAATATCAGGGCCATTTTCTAGGACATGCTAATAGATGTCTAAAATTTTTTACACCATCAAACACCACTCTTCAACTTCTGTTGGTAGAATTTTCAACAAAGAAGTAGAGTCTCCCATTTCTTGGTCTGAGGGCTTTTTTTTTGTCTCCATCCCCCATAACATCTGGATCCACCAGGGACTTCAGTGCTCAGGGAAGATGGAGTGAAGCTATTTCTCCTTTAAGGATTTCAAGTAAGAGACACATACCTTGTTCAATTCTATCTTCTGTTTCTCAGTGAAATTGCCGTCGTTGTGCTTGAGATCCTTTAGAATCACTTGCTGCGAAGATCATTTGAATTAAGGAGATAACGCTGTAGCATGACCAGTTCTGTGCATATTATGATCATTTGTTGTGTGTCTATCTTCCCCATACACTGTAAGCTCTTGAGAGCAGTGACACGATTTTATTGATATTTATATCCCGGGTGCCTAGTACCTGGCATAAGCTCAGGTTTGAATGTTTCTTTAAGAATGACTAAATGAAAAGGGAGGGCCCAGGGAGGAAAGAAGATACAAAACCCCCATATGGGATTGTTGTATTCGCCCGGCAGTGAGCCACAATATCATACTAGGGTACTTTGGACAGCTCTGAACTCTTTTATTTCTCCTTTTCCTTCTTATTCTCTACCCCCCTTAAAAATTCTGTTTGTCCTTCAATTTGTCCAGGCTTGTGAGTTTTGTAACCCTTGAAGCAGAGCCCTGCCCATCCCTGTGAAAAGCTCCAGGAACAGCCCTTGGAGGCAGCCTGCACCATTGCATGGTCCACATCAGGAGCCAGGGCAAGGATGAGCAGAAGGCCTGGAACACGGCCCGACTGAGAGTTCAGAGAAGCAGAGGAGACTAGTCACCTTTTTGTCGTATTTGCACTGTCGGAGTCTCTGAATTGTATCTCGTCTCTTGTCATCATCGATCTGGCACAAAAAAAGGCTAATTATTATAGACACTTCATATCTTGTCACATCTACTGTGAAGGCAGAGAGGGTCTGCCAGGTGGGTGTATCTGTTGGTTCACAGCACGCTGGGAAGGCTTCTGGCAAAACTGACAATTGCCTTGTGTTTCCCTGTCACTACTCATCTTCCCTCCCCACCAGGGTCTTCTTTCCAGATATCTACCTCTCATCCTTACCTCTGGGTCTTCCTCCCTCTTCCTCCCTTCTTAAGAAGGCCTGTCAGCCAGGGATTTCCTTTGCTTCCTTCTCTCCTGGTCCATTCTGCTGGGAATCATTGTCTGTAGCTAGAGACAGGTGCTCCTAGGGGAGCCTGTTGTGCACTTGAGTTGCAAACTCACACCTCAGGGTTCAATTAGCAATGCAAGTGAGGACACTGGGCGGGGTGCCTAAGGGGGGCAGCCCCATCAGCTCTGGGTTCAGCGGAGAGTTGCCAGATCATCAGATTTGTCAAAAGAAGCTGGTAATATCGATTTTCCTATGCCATTCCAAAATTTTTGTATTTGGCAATTAATTTTAGAAGATGTTAAATATTAAATGAAACCACACACACACACACACACACACACACACACACACACACACACACACACCTGCAGGCTAGATATGGCTCTTGGTCTGCCAGACTTCTGGTCGCCTTGAGATTGAGAAATAGTGCATCTTTTAATTTGGTTCTCACAGAAACCTGTGATGTATTATGATATTGGTTAAAACTTACCTCGTAGGACCTTTTGAAATGTGAGCAAAATAAACTCTATCAAATTCCAAGCATGATGCCTGGCACAATGCAGATTAACAAATGTCAGATGTCTTCTCTTCCTCTTCTCATTTTACTAATGGGCCACATACGGGTTAAATGACACTAAGTGTCACACATGGGCATGCCAAAATCTGAGCTTGCTGCCTTGTCTCTTTCTTTTTTCTGAGCCCTCGATTAGTTCATTTAAACTATTTGAACCTCAGTATTTCATCTGGGAAATTCTAATTGACAGGGGTCCTGGGCATCAAATGCAATAAAGTTTGTGAAATTTTCTTGCAAATTTGAGTGTTTTATCCTCAAACGAGTTATCTTCATCTTTTTCATCATTTTCATCTGTTACTCATCCCTTTGAACTTCCTGACTTCTCTCCTTGTCTGCTTTGGTTTTCTGCCCCTTTCTGTCCTCACACAGGGATGTACTCTTTCTCATCCCATCCCGTGGTCTTATTTCCTTATCTCTGCCTTCAGCGCATATGCACATCCGGGACTTGAACCATTTCCTGTCTGGTGCTGCGGCATTTCCACCTCTGGCTGACTTTGGCTGACCTCCTTGGGCTTTCTCCCTGCTCCACCTGACTCACAGTGCTGGAAGACCTCTCTTGACAGTTAGTCCTTGGCCACCTGCTTCCCAGCCTGCCTGAAACTCTGTGTGACTGTGACCCTCCATGCCTCGAATCACCTCTCTGGTCCCTCTCTTAAACTTATTGTCCCAAAGACTTAGTCTAGCCAGGTGAGTGGCTAATCTGATGGATTCATGCATCAAAATTGTGTAATGTCTGATGAGGGATGGATGGGTTATATTTCTAGAAATATCTGCATTTGAAGAAAACAGAGACACAGTATTTTAGGATTCATCAAAAAGAACAAATATGAAATGTGGGGTTTGAGGCAGTGGGGGAGGCTTCTGAGGAGTGGAGGCATGGCTGGATGTGTGCAGAGGTGGGCCATGTGGGAGCCCATCCTGGTGTCATACCAGAGGTGGAGGAGCACTCACTCCTTCTAGAGGTCTCCTCCCCTCTTCCTGGGGTACTGTCAATTAGTCATTTAGGTCCAAAAATTCTCTCTTGGGAAGTCCGATAGTCTTACGGTCATTTGCACCTTTCCATGAATTACTGCAAGATGGATTTTATCCTGATGCTTGCCTGAGATAGAGTGGTCTTTGCAAATAGAAGTCTTACGTGTAAGGTTCCCAGTGCAACAGGAGGGTCAGTCAGAGCAGGAGCATTACTGGAGGCAAGGGAGATCTAGTCCTTGTAGAGCGTGAGGGGATCCTAGCTCTTAGAGCACGACATGCAGGAATTGGACACACCTGACCCAGCTGCAATTTTACTTTTGCTGGTTTTAGGCAGGGAGGCATCTCAAGTCACACTATCCTATCGACTTGGCCCTAGGCTGAGGAACCCCACCATGCCCTTCATGTGGAGGTTCTGGGTCTCCTTCTTCTCTTAGTGTGCTTTGGTCTAAAAACTCTGTAAGAATATGGTGAATGGTAGCTTTTAGGATCTTAGACTTCACAGTCAGACAGACTAGGTTCAAACTGTGACCATGTTCCTCAGGTTCTAGCCTTGTTACCTCCCAGGGCTCATCGGGGGAAGATGAAATGGGTCAATGCCCCTGGCACGGGAGAAGTGCTCAGTAAGTGTCAACTCTTATTATTTGCGGTAATCCTACTCATTAGCTGTGCGTGACCCGGCACTGTTTCCTAACCCCACATCCTTTGGTTTCCTCATCAGCAAAGTTATGATAAAGTTTAACTCGTGGCAAGTTTAACTTGTGGCAAGCACTGCAGATGAGATGACTGGGCTGGAGCCCACTGGCTGTGCCCAAGGGGAGTGATTATTCCTGGCCGCCGTGATGTGTCCTAGCAGAGGGAGAATGCAGGCAAATGTCAACAGAGGCCTCTTTCTTCAGCAATGAGCAAGATAAGCATACATCCTTAGCATGGGCCGAGTAGTAGCCAAGGCTTAGGGGGGCTCAAATGCTCTACTTATTTCTACATTGCTTCCATGACAAATGCACACCATATGCATTTCCCTTCTGGGTCAGAGGCAAAGAATGAGTAACACACCAAATCTCAGCTTCCACTGAAGTGTTCATTGGATCAACCAGCTGACATTTAGGACACTGGAGGATCAATGGAAAGACGGGAAGCTGAGAATCAGAAAATGTCCAAGTCTTAGATTCTCAAGCAGAGGATCCCTGCTTGGCCCATTTCTTACCGTGCTACCAGCCTTGTCAAATACCTGGCCAGTTGCACCAGCCCTAGCATTCTTCAACAGGTGAGGTTCATCTTACCTTCAGGCTAATATGGTTGGTCTCATTGGTCTCCAGAGGAAAAATATTTTCAGGAGGAATGTGGGACCATTTTTTCTGACGAAGTTCATATTCTTTTTTATATTTTCTGTGAAAGGAATAGAACCAGTCAGTAGGTTTTTATTAACATTCATGTCATTTAGCTTCTGAACACTAAGAGAAATTTAGAACGCTGACATTCTTAGGTAGATATGTGGTGAGAGATGTTAGCCCAGTGGCGTGATTCCATGTTCCCCAAACTGGTGAATGCTGGCCATTAGGTCAGCTGTAACGATTTCTGATGGTGGTTTAACTTTTTCTTTCTTTCTTTTCTTCCCTTCTTTCTTTCCATTTCATTTTCTCAGGTCCTTCACTAAGGCAGCCCTTCACTATTATAAAGAATCTGAACTGATGACATGGAAAGAGTAAGGAAAAAACAGAAACAATTCAAAACTGGTAAGCTTGAAAAGCAAATATGTTAATTTTTAAGCCACCAGAGAATACACCAGATTCCTAAACAAGCCAGTTCTTCTTCTTCTTCTTTTTTTTTTAAAGATTTTATTTATTTATTTGAGAGAGAGAGACACGTTGAGAGAGTGAACACAAGCAGGGGGAGTGGGAGAGGGAGAAGCAGGCTTCCGGCGGAGCAGAGAGCCCAATGTGGGGCTCGATCCCAGGACCCCAGGATCATGACCTGAGCTGAAGGCAGATGCTTAACGACTGAGCCACCCAGGTACCCCAAAAGCCACTTCTTCTTATGCATTTGTGCCTTTAAGAATATGTGTATAAAGAAAATAGAAAAGCATAGAGAAAATGTAACATGTATTTCAACATTCAAAATGTCAATTTTTTAAGTGTTTCCCCCAGATAGTACAGATAAAGCAGAATCCTTGGGTTATAGGAAACACTTACAACTTTACCGATATTGTCAAATTATTTCCCAAAGTGGTTATACTACTTACACCTTCCCAACATGAGAATTCCCATTTCTTCCGGATTCTTAACATTTGGTATTCTTAGAAATATTTTCCTACTTGAGATCATAAAGTCCTTTTCTATTAATTTCCTCTAAGTTTTGAAGTTTGAATTTCACATTTAAGTCTTTATTCCATTTATAATCCATATGGAATGAACTCTATATTTGTGTATGGTTTCAGGTAGGATTTTAATTTCATTTTTTCCATGTTGCAAGGCTACCATGCCATCATTTTCCAACTGACTTGTAATGTCACCTCTAGCATATTCCAAATTCTCGTGCTTGCTGTGTCTGGTTCTAGAATCTGAGTTTTTCCATTGACCTATTTGTCCTTGAGTTTATCTTTGCTTGTGGTTATTTGACAAACTTCTACTCACCTTCTTAGGTCATTCATGATGACTTTCTTATTGGATTCTAAGCAGAAATGACTATTTTCTTCCTATGCTTCCATCTAACTCTGAGTATTCCTCTATTAAATACATATAAAATAGCATATTATTGACCAATGATTACCCTAGGACCTGGGGCAAAGAAGGCTTTGTAGCCTTAAAGGCTCTCATCTCTTCATTCGAAGAGACTCTTGGGACCCTACAGAGCCACGTGCCATTCATATTGAATCAGAAGATGCCATAAATCATTCACTATTTTCCTTATATAGGTAGTTGTAATAGAAAACTATAAGAATAACATCTGTCTACCAGATCTCCTTGTGGACACACCATTGCTCCAGCCAGACAGGACACACCTGTTTCAGCCTGTTTCCATCTGTTACTGTCTTTTACCTTGTGATTCCCCCTGATCTTAAGCTGACACTCATTTGGACTCGGTTCCTGAAGGGCATTAGCCACATCTGTGACCTTGCTATTGACTGGCTTTATTCTCCTCAAATTTTGGTTTCTGGCTATCTCCAACTAAATGGCCATCATACACTGTATATGTGTATATACAGCTCAAATTTAGGTTAATGCAGAGTTACAGGAGTCAAGTTCTGCCTTCAGACTGAACAGAACATTCTACTTCCTTTCCTGGAGAAACCTTTAACTGACATACAACAGACTGGATTCTCTCATGAGAAAGTACAGTGCCACACTGATAAAAGCACGTGATACGAAGAGAAAAGTTGTTCTCTGGTTCAGCTGGGAAATGGGGGTGATCCTGACAATATAATAGGATGGAAAGTTTTATGTGTTTAACATACACAGATTAGCATAGTGTGGTATTCACTCATTCATTTATATATTCAACAAATATTTCTGAGCATACAGTATGCCTCTAACACTGTGCGGGGCACTTCATCTGTGCAAATTGAGTAGAACAACCATGGAACTGATGGTCAGAAGGCTTGAGTGCTAGTTTTGGCCCTACAACTATCTGGTGTTGTGACTCCAGACAAGCCATTTGGTTTTCTGGGTCTCCTTCCCCATGCTAAAATGGGAGGTGTGAAGTAGATGATTTCTGAAGACTCTTCCAGCCTGAACACTATATAATATAGAGATTGAAATGCCCCACAAAATACCAATAAAACAGCAGAAGAGCTGTTTCTGTCTATAGGATGCCTATTATATGGCAGTCACTATCCACACTTTATATCAAGTTCTCACAACAGTTCAGATGAGGATACTGAAGTTAAGTAACCTGTAATAACACACTAAAACCCGCACAACTATTAAGTCACAGAACTGAGATAGATACGAGTTCAGGTGTCTCTAACTGATCCATTCAATACTATTCTGCCCTCGATGTAGTCTTTGATGCAGAATGCCTTCATGATCTTAGATCTGTCTAGACACCTTCTTGTCGATATATATTATCATTGATGACATCAGACTTCTCCCTCTCTTTGCATGATGAGCACAGCGAGACAAAGGGGGTGGTAGGTACCTCAGCACCAGAAGAGCAATGAGCAGGAGCAGAACCACAGCTCCTGTGAGGGTGAAGACTGCAATCAACAGGACTTGAGGGCCTGTGGCAGAAAAGACAGTGAAAAATGCATTAGTAAGGATCTTTGAAAAGAGAATAAAATCATTTCAAAGATTCTAGTTGTATAATCTCATCTGAAGGAGGGAAAAGGAGAGACGTTTAAAAAAAAACTTTTATCTTCTATTCATCTCTTCATTGGTAATATAGGTCCTGTATTTGTGGTCTCTGAGGAAAACTACCTGGAATGTGCCAGGGGAAGTGGTTTAATTTCAGTGGTCCTTATGGACTGCATACTGCGTTTCATTGGGAATCACCAAATGTCAGAAAAACATAAAATAGTGTCCAGTATGCAAATAATTTTGGTGGGAAACCCACCTGATGTCCTTGAAACCAATATACCTAAGGAGGATTCACAAAGGAAGAAAGTCAACTATTTTTTTAAAAGATTTCATTTATTTATTTATTTATTTATTTATTTATTTATTTAAGAGAGAGAAGGAGAAAGAGAGAGACCGTGCCAACGGGGGTAGGGAGAAAGACAAGCAGTCTCCACTTGCTGAGAGTGGAGCCTGACCTGGGGCTTGATCTCAAAACACTGAACCATGACCTGAGCCGAAATCAAGAGTCGGACGCTTAACCAACTGAGCCACCCAGGGCCCCAGAGTCAACTATTTTTTAACACCAGGCACAATCAGAGGAAAAGCCAGTCGTTTTGGAATATTAAATGACAGTGTTGCCTGCTGGTTCTTCCCAAGTGCTACAAAGTCATTGATGGAAGTCAGTGAAGGATGTAAGTGATTTTATTTATTACAGCACAAGTGTGTAGGTGGAGTTGTAAAGATGAAGCAATTTAAAAGACTGACAGAAGGGTAAGTGGAATTCAGGAAAATGTAGATCCAACCCAAGGAAGCTTTGAAACAGAAACTGAATATGCAGAGGAACAGGCCTCGACTGAGAAGGACAACAACAATAGTAAAACTGTACAAGAAAGTCATGTTTTGTATATGCCACAATGGATTCTGATTAGAATAGGAAGTTGGTGAGTTCAAGAAGGAAAAATGGAATGGATTCTAAGCAATAGAGTACTATTTTGCTTTATATAAATAATAATGATGAAAATGTTACTAATTTTCAACTTATAGAATCAACTTATAGGTAAATGACAGAGGGTTTATATGACTGCCAAATAAATATTATCAGCTATGACAAATTAAAGAAAAATACAGAGAATCTGGGAGGTAGGAAGGAGGTAGTAGGAAACATCTTCATCTTACCAAGCTGGGAAGCAAGAAGTTTTTATTTTTTGTTTTCTTTTGTTTTTTTAAGATTTTATTTATTTATTTGAGAGAGAGAGAACGAGTGGAGGGAGAGGGAGAATCAGACTCCCCACTGAGCAGGGAGCCCAACGTGGGGCTCCATGCCAGAATTCCGGGATCATAACCTGAGCCGAAGAAAGATGCTTAACTGAATGAGCCACCCAGGCGTTCCATGAAGTTTTTTATATAGTTGGTAGAGAACAGTACTAGAAGCTTACGCATATCAATTAAAATTACAAAGGCACCCAATAAATGTATTGACAAAAAGATATAACTAATTTGAGAAAAGGTTAGAAAAAAGTAGGGCTAGTGAAGATGAACTAAATCTTTTATCAATACAAGAAATAAACAGATAACATCCAAAGCTTATGAATCAAGAAATGTATGCATATTATTTAGAAATATGCAACAAACTAAAGGGAGAAGTGACTGAGAGACCAGAGCTGACAGAGGAGGGGCCAGGCATACTCACGTTCCATTATGAATATTTTTACTATTGGATTTTAACATCACATGCACGAATTTTCTTCACTAAAAATGTCTCCATGCTTTCTATAAGGGGTGACTTTGAAGGGGTTTATGCTTTGCTAACATAGGACTTTACCTCTGCTTATCTTGTTTCCTGCTAAGGGAAATTTTTAACAATGAAAATGTGAGCTCTGGATTTCTGTTCTCATCAGGGCAGAAACAGACTAGTATCTTGGATTTGGATGGGCATATCTGACGGTGTGAATTCTGTTTATTACTGTGATCATCACTCCTATCACCCCGCCATTGCCATTACCACCACTCTCAGAATCGGTATGAGAAATATAATTCACTCATCAACGATTCTACTCATCAGTCTACTGAAATGACACATCCCCTAGACTAGAGCACGAACTGGAGGGACTAGGGGGACTTCTGTCTGCTGGGTCCTCCCCATCTCAATTCCTGTCTACCCCCCACAGCACGAACATCTCACTGCACTAAATATACTTATGATATTTATTTTAAAGATTTTATTTATTTATTTGACAGAGAGAGAGCGAGCACAAGCAGGGGGAGCGGCAGGCGGAGGCAGAGGGAGAAGCAAGCTCCCCGCTGAGCAGGGAGCCTGACGCGGGCCTCAATCCCTGGACCCAGGATCATGACCTGAGCCGAAGGCAGTCGCTTAACCAACTGAGCCACACAGTCGCCCCATACTTATGATATTTAAATATGCTGTATACTATTTAAATATAGAGGTGGTTAATTCAACATAGTTTTCAGTTTTGCTTGAGTTATCAAGTCACAGTATTATAGTAGTTCAAAGGTGAAGCTTCTGCTAACTTCTGGTGGCTGCTGTGGTTATCACAGTCTAATTAGATTCACAGTGATGGTGGAATGAGTTTAAAACCCTAGGTCATATGGTATGATAGTTGGAAAAGAATCTTGGAATCAGTTAACAAATCTCCTCATGTGAAGAAGGAAGAAAGTCACACTTAGAAGAGTAAATTGACTAAAATTAACACAGTGTGGATAAGTGCTGAGTAGAAACGGATTTATAGTTATCTCATTTTCCCTCCTTTCTTCCTTCATCCCTTCCAAGGTACTTTGTTGGGCAGAGGTGAATAAAGAATAGACCCAAAACCACAATGAGATACCACCTCACACCCGTCAGAATGGCTAAAATTCACAAGGCAGGAAACAACAGATGTTGGTGGGGATGCGGAGAAAGAGGAGCCCTCCTACACTGTTGGTGGGAATGCAAGCTGGTACAGCCACTCTGGAAAACAGTACGAAGGTTCAAGAAGTTAAAAATAGAGCTACCCTATAACCCAGCAATTGTACTACTAGGTATTTACCCTAAAGATACAAATTTAGTGATCTGAAGGGGCACCTGCACCCCTACATAGCAGCAATGTCCACAACAGCCAAACTATGGAAAGAACCAAGGTGTCCATCGACAGATGAATGGATGAAGAAGATGTGGTATATATATATATACAATGGAATATTACTCAGCAATCAAAAAGGGTGAAATCTTACCATTTACATCGATGTGGACGGAACTAGAGGGTATTATGCTGAGTGAAATAAGTCAGTCAGAGAAAGACAATTGTCATATGGTTTCCCTCATACGTGGAATGTAATAAACAGTGGAGAGGATCATTGGGGAAGGGAGGGAAAACTGAACAGAAAGAAATCAGAGAGGGAGACAAACCATGAGAGACTCTTAACTATATGAAACAAACAGGGTTGTTGGGGGGGAGGTGATGGGGGATGGGGTAACTGGACGATGGCATTAAAGAGGGCATGTGATGTGATGAACCCTGGGTGTTATATGCAACTGGTGAATCATTGAACTCTACATCTGAAACTAATGATGTAGTATATGTTGGCTAAGTGAATTTAAATAATAAAAAAAAGAATAGACCCTACACTTAAACAGTGTATGGTTTTAAAAAAATGTGTAAACATATAAGTATCAAATAAATTCTAAGCTAGAATTGGGTGGGATGTAGGCAAGATCAATAGCCTCCTGGGAGGCTAAGAAAAGCTTAGAAAAATGAAATTCAAGTTAAATGTTGAAGATGAGTCGCTGTTTACCAGTCATATGGGGGAGTGACACATTTTAATCAGAGGTAGTAGCATTACTAAGGACACAGGGGCATGAAGTTGCAAGACCCCCCTCCTTTTTTTTTTTTTTAAGGAAGTAGGTGGAAATTGAGGAAATGGGGAAGGGTTTTCAGGTAAGAAGAAAGATAAGGCTGGAGAAGTAGGAAGATCATGGACATTTTGTGCTATAATAAGTCATTTGGACTTTATGGATTAAGGGGAGCTGCCAATTGAGTGTTAGCAATAGTGTGACAATATGACTGGATCCATGCTTTCATTCTGGTGGCAAAGTTGGTTGGACTGGAGGTGGGCAGGAAGCAGGACTGAAGCAGGAAGTCAGGTGGATGTCATCGTAACCCAGGAGGCAGATGATGATGGCATGGATGAGGAACAGGAACACATGTGCATTGTCCATTGCTGTGTTCCAGGTGCTAAGAACACTGCCTGGTGCTAGCAAATCTTTGTAGAATGAATGAAATGACAGTGATGGTGTTATCTCCAGATGAGACATTCTGTTACTTAGGGGGCAGCGGTGTACCCAGATAAAAGACCAGATAAATATCTGATTTGTATACTATTTGAAAGATTGAGTTACTTTATTTATAAAGATTAAAATTAAATGTAGGAACAGTTGAGTAATGAAAAGCTCTGGCTAACTGAATTTTCCGGTTAAATGAGGATGAAGTGAAGTTGCTCAGAATGATACAATGTCCCTGTAATAAGAATAATACAACATGAATATTTAATGTGATCTCTTTTAGGTAAATAATGAGAGCTCTCTCAAAAATTACTTTCTGAAGCATGCCTGGGTGTCTGCCTTTGGCTCAGGTGATCCCAGGGTCCTGAGATTGAGCCCCACTTCGGGTTCCTTGCTCAGTGAGGAGTCTGCTTCTCCCTCTCCCCTACCCCACTTGTGCTCCCTCTCTCACTCAAATAAATACATAAAATCATTTAAAAATTGCTTTTTTAGAAGTTGAGCATTTTACAAAGAACAGATCTTTCTATTGAATAAAAAACCCTACAAACTCTTAAAGAAATATATTAAAAATACAAACTAACATTGTCACTATAATTAAGGGAAAAGAAAAAATAATTGTAATTCAAAAAGTTACAAAAGAAAGAAGTAGAAAGTTGCAGAAATCCACAAGAAAAGAGATATATTTCAAAGGTAAGTTTGGTTTAAACCTACAAAGCTTGCAGATGGTTCTAGAGATAATTAAAAAAGTGTCTGCCTTCAGCTCAGGTCATGATCCCAGGGTCCTCAGATTGAGCCCCATTTTGGGCTCCCTGCTCGGTGAGGAGTCTGCTTCTCCCTCTCCCTTCCCCCACTTGTGCTCTCTCTCTCTAGCACAAATAAATACATAAAATCATTTAAAAATTGCTTAATTAAAAAAAAAGCTTGCTAATGAAAAGAAATCAACTTTAAAAAAGCAATGATAGAATTGCTTTTCTTTTTCAAGACTGCTTTGGATATTGGGGGTCTTTTGTGGTTCCATACAAATTTTAAGATTGTTTGGTCTAGCTCTGTGGAAAATGCTATTCGTATTTTGATAGGGATTGCATTAAATGTGTAGATTGCTTTGGCTAATATAGAAATTTTAACAATATTTGTTCTTCCAATACATGAGCATGGAATGTCTTTCCATTTCTTTGTGTCATCTTCAATTTCTTTCATCAGTATTTTATAGTTTAGAGAGTACAGGTCTTTCACCTCTTTGGTTAGGTTTATTCCTAGGTATTTTATTATTTGGGGTAGGATTAAAGACCTAAATATGAGATCTGGAACCACAAAAATCCTTGAAGAGAGCACAGGCAGTAACTTCTTTGACACCAGTCATAGTAACTTCTTTCTAGATATGTCTCCTCCGGCAAGGGAAACAAAAGCAAAAATAAACTATTGGGACTACATCAAAATTAAGAACCTTCTGCACAGCGAAGGAAACAATCAATAAAACTAAGAGGCAATCTCCAGAATGGGAGAAGATATTTGTCAATGACATATCTAATAAAAGGTTAGTATCCAAAATATATTGAGAACTTATAAAACACTGAAAAAACAATTAATCCAGTTAAACATGGGCAGAAGACACGAACAGATATTTCTCCATAGAAAACATATAGATGACCAAGAGACACATGAAAAGATGCTATAATAATCACTTATCATCAGGGAAATGCAAGCCAAAACTACAGGAGATACCACCTCACACCTGTCAGAATGACTAAAATCCACAACACAAGAAACAAGCGTTGGCGAGGATGCGGAGAAAGGGGAACACTGACACACTGTTGGTGGGAATGCAAATCGGTGCAGCCACTCTGGAAAACAGTATGGAGGTGCCTCAAAAAGTTAAAAATAGAAATACCCTATGATCCAGCAATCGCACTACTGGGTATTTACCCAAAGAATACAAGAACACTAATTCAAAGGGATACATGCACCCCGATGTTTATAGCAGCATTATTTACAATAGCCAAGATATGGATTCAATTCAAGTGTAAGTCTTAACAATACTGGATAAAGATGTGAAATATATAACATATATATTTATATTTATATATATTTATATATGTCACATCTTTATATATTTAATGGAATATTATTCAGCCATAGAAAAGAATGAAATGTTGCCATTTGCAATGACATGGATGGAGCTAGAGAATATAATGCTAAGGGAAATAAGTTAGAGAAAAACAAATACCATATGATTTCGCTCATATGTGGAATTTAAGAAACAAAATGAACAAGCCAAGGGGAAAAATAAGAGAGAAAAAGAGAGAGAGAGAGAGAGAAAGCAAGAAACAAACTCTTAATTATAGAGAACAATCTGATGGTTACCAGAGGGGAGGAAGGTAGGGGGATGGGTGAAATAGGTGATGGGGAGTAAGGAGGGCACTTGCTGTGATAAGCACAGGGGGATGTATGGAAGTGCTGAATCACTATACTGAACACCTCAAACTAATATAACATTGTATGCTAACTAACTGGAATTAAAATAAAAACTTAAAAAATGATAGCAGTAAATCTGAAATCAGCTCAGGATAGCTTATTGTTTAGAAGAATGGGAACCTCACTTCCCACTTCCCTCTTTGCTTCTTTGCTTTAGTCAACTGCTCATGGCTACTGAATAAAAATACAGGAGTCATTTTTAACCATATGTGACTCATTGAACACAAGAGGACTGAAAACCTAGCAAGTGCATCCAACACATTAACAGAAGGAAGTGCATCAAACCAGAACTTTTCTCTTTAAGTCATATCAACCTCAGTTTCTGGCTATAGACCAGGGCTGGGAGAGAAATATTTCTAGTTTATTTTTTAATATTTAAAAGTGGTAAATTAATACAGAGTCATTATGGAAAAATTTGGAAAATTAGGAAAAGCATAAAATAACAAAAAAATAAAATAAAATAAAAGCCCAACCAACCAAACAAAAAAAAACCACTCCTAGGATCCTATTACTCAGAAGTTACCACTGTTAACATTTTAGCATATTTCTTTACAATCTATTTCTAACATTGTTTTACAAAGTTAGAATCTCATTAAATAAAAAAGTTGTTTATTTTCCTGTTAATTTACCTTATAAGTTTTCCTATGTCATTTAAAATTCTTTGTAAATAATTATTTTAATTGGCTTATGATGCTCCATTTACAGATGTATCATCATTTGCTAAATCATTTTATTAGTATCGCCTTTACATTTTTTTTTTGCATCTTTGGGCATAAATGTTTGTCCAAATTTAGACTTCTTTCTCTAGAAATAGATTAGTAACGTGAAATTACTTACTATTCATTGTCGTAAGCCTTGGCTAAGCCAGACTGTCCTGAGACCTTGTTGCCCAGGAGATACCTGGCTGGTCCTGTCCAGGGATGGCCAATGTTATATGGTTGTATGGGAAGTTGCATGGGTGAAGTCCTGGTCATGGTAGGGCTTTCCATGACATGATAGGACCTCATCTTAAGTAGGTGGGTAGCCATCATTATAACCCAAGTATGTGTCCGGTGAGGAAACAGGGGAGACTTTTGAAGCCATGCTCACTGATGACTGATGGCTGATGGCATCTTGTGTTCCTTGCTGAAATATGTATACTTTGAGTTTATTGTAATAAAATGGAATAAGTGGCATTAAGAATACATGTGTCTGTGTTCATTTTGCCAGTTGTCAAACCTAATTTTCTATAGGATAATTTTTGTCAGTGGGTAGGTAGGACACATATTAAAGAGAGGTATAGCTACATTAGAATAGGGATATTTTCACCATTTAATCAGAACTGTAATATCATTCATTAGGCAGGGAATTAAAGCCCACATTTTGCAAACCTGGCAAATCTAATTCAGACAATAAACAAAACAAATGAAAACATAAAAACGCAGGCTAATTGCATAAACTGTTGAATGTACTTACCTTACCAGAAAAGAAACTTCACAGAAACAAAATTCATTAAAGGATCTCTTACCCTGGCCTGGGATATCATTAGGAAGTTTGTGGTTCATCCAGATGAACATGGGGTTCTTAATCTCTGGGGTAGTCTTATTTACATGGGTGTCATACCTCAAGAGAACCGTGTACTGTGTCAGGGCATGAAAAAGAAGAAGGATGAACAGAAAAAGACATTTTAGAATGACTTCTGATGAGATTGTCCTGCCCAATGACATTTGAATTTCATAGTAACGATTCTCAGTGAAACAGGTAATATTTAGCAGGCAGGAGCTAGCTAGTTAGCGTCCATTTATTGGTTCACAGCATGACAGTAGATTTAAGCTCCAGCTGGGTCAATTATTTTTGTTTCTTTATGACCATATGCTACTTTATGCTCATACCAGTAACTCCTACCCAACATAGATTCTTTGGGTCTTTAGAGAACTAGTTCAAGTCTCTCATATTACAAAAATGTTAAAACAGAGACCAAAAGAAATTAAATGGTTAGGTCCAAGTCACACGACAAGTGAAGTACCAATGTTCTCCACAATATTAAGTTGCTATTGAAGATAATATCTTGAGAAAATGCACTACAGCTAAAATCCATTCATTATCCATTTTGATACATGTCGAGGGGCTCTGAAATAATTCACATTTAAATTCTGTCAATTACATAATTTTCAAATCTCTTCTATCCTTTTGCTCCAATGTGCTGTCTTGTACACGATACTAATTAGGTTTCTAAGATAAAAGTTTTCTTTTTCAAGCAATCTGCTGATAGGATATATTAATATATCCTTTATTACTGCTGCATATAATGATCATCTTTCTAAATTCAACACCATTCCCTCAAAACTTTCTGGACAAAAGTTTTACATCTTTAGAAATATACTTTTAACTTGAGAGCATGATCTATAATTGCATATATTGAGGGTAGTAAATATCCTAATATTAGGAGACAGTACATCGAATCTCCATTGAAACTTCCTCTGGATACAGAATAACTTATTTATATCCCTGTGTTTTGAGAATTAATCCCTGGTTTCCCTATATGTACATATTATATAGCACAACTGATGGCATTAGATTATTGAAAAATACAATCAGTTTGCCTTTATGGAAAAATTCAGCTAGATTTTCTTTCAGAGAGAATAAGTGCACAGAACATTTTTCATATTGAAGAGCAGTTATGAGGCTGATGTAGGATCTTCCCACATGTATTTGCTTCTCTCCAAGAGCATCATCCCCGGTACAAATAACTTAGAGAGGAGTATAGTTCTCTTTAAAGTTACTATGATAACTGGAGCTTTGATGACACTTTATTTTAAGGTATTCCCATGAAGTGTATGTGAAATATAGCATTATATTCAAGGTTTTTATAGTAACTGAAAACTATGGAGTACTTTTCTGAAATGCTGCCCCCAAACTTCTGGCTTAACTTTCTCAATCTGGACATCTTTCTCCTAGCTTTCCACATTTTCATTACAGATATCTTTTTAGAAAGTGGGTTAATATATACACTAAATATATGACTTAAAGATGTCATAATGATCCAATTGGAAAATTACATGAAAAAATGAGAAAGAAAAGAAAAAGAAAAGTTTTTCTCTTAGATTCCTAGTTATGTCAGGACATGACGTCTTAAAGAGAGAAACTTTCTACTGACCATTTGGTTGGCAGAACAGTGGCTTTCATTGTTTGTGATGGGCACTACTTTGGGTGACATAAAGACAGGTGATTTGTTTTTAAATTAAATGATGATCAGCCATCAACTATATGCCATATAAGAAGCTAAGCACTGGAGGCATAGAGAAGTAAGACCCACTCCCTTTCTTTAAAGAACCTATAGGTAGGTGAGGAGAAAAGAGATACATAACATGAATAAGAGCATGACATTATAGGACTGTTTATATGTGTCAGAAAGATAGCACAATTAATGATTTTCATGAGTTCAGATGGAGAGAATAGAGAATGTTTCTTTGAAATTTTTAGCTGTGGAAATGAATAAACAATTCTTAGGAGAGCACTGTCATCCTTTTGTTAGTATCCCATCAATAGTCTGGTCTTTATATCAATGTATTCTGGGTGGGTATTTTATATATAGCCAATAGAGTGTGGATGTTCTAAATAAGGTATGGGTCAAAATGCTTAAAGAATACAGTCCTAAGTAGGTCACAATCGTGAATCTGAAATAAATAACTTGCATATTTTAAACACAACTTCTCTAATTCTTTTGCTATCACTCGCCTTGTAGTTATCCTTCCTCACCTAGTCACTTCACCCCAAGTTCCTGATAAGAAGTCAGACATACTTTGTTGGTTTCCACAGAAGTATACAGAAGCACCATAGTGTTGTCAATATCCCCACAGTCGTCCAAAGTCACAGGACCTGCATGCCCTAGGGCAAAATCAGAAAGAGTTGGAGGTTATTTTTGACTTTTTGACTGAAAAACCAGTTAGATCCTTACAGAGGGTATAAAATAGTTTCCAATTGCTCTATTTTACTGAAAAATTATCTTAATGAGCTAATCAGAGGGAATATCCATTGGCTCTTGGCCCTGAGATCTCTGATGGATATTTTAAAGAGAGATGCTATTTAGTATTTAGCTAGAAGCGAAAATTTTTGCCACTGCAGTTAGGATGAAAATATAATCAGCCCATTGAATCTAATTATTAGTGAAAAGTTTTTGCTAAGAATATGCACTAAACTAGTAAAAATTCCCCATTTACCATGTGATATATAGGATTATTAGATTCAAATTATTAGAATTCAAATATCTAGCTTTCAACAAAAATATCACAAGGCAGACAAAGAAACAAGAAAGCGTCACTCAATCAAAAAAAAAAAAAAAGGAATAAACTAACAGAAACTATCCCTGAAAAAGACCTGATGGTGGATCTAACAGACAAAGGCTTTAAAACAGCTGTCCTAAAGATGGTCAAAGAACTAAAAGAAGAGATAGATAAAGTAAGGAAAATGATGTATGAACAAATGGGAAATATCAATAAAGAGAGGAAAAACCTAAAAAGGAAACCAAGAGGAAATTCTAGAGCTGAAAAATACAATAGCTGACATGCAAAATTCACTAGGGAGACTCAGAGGCAGATCTGAGCAGGCAGAAGAATCATCGAACTTGAAGATAGGACAATGGAAATTATCAAGTCTGAGGAACAGAAAAAAAGGTGAAGTGAACAGAGCCTGTGTAACACTATCAAGCAGACCACCATATGCACTGTGGAAGTCCAGGAAGAAGAAGAAGAAGAGAGAAAGGGGTAGAGAGAATATCTGAAGAAATAATAGCCAAAAATTCTCAAATTTGATGAAGTACATGAATATAAATATCCAAGAAGTTCAATAAACTCCAATAGGATGAATTCAAAGAGATCCACACTGAGACACATTCTAAACAAACTGCCAAAAGCCAGACCTCAAAAAGAATGAAACCTTGCCATTTGCAACAATGTGGGTGGAACTAGAGGGTATTACGTTAAGTGAAATAAGTCCGTCAGAGAAAGAAAAATACCATATGATTTCACTCATATATGGAATTTAAAAAACAAAACAGATGAACATTGGGGAAGGGAAGGAAAAATAAAGTAAGATGAAAACAGAGAGGGAGTCAAACCGTAAGAGACTCTTAACTATAGGAAATACAGTGGGGGTTGCTGGAGGGGAGGTGGGTGGAGCGATGGGTAACTGGGTGATGGGCATTAAGGAGGGCACTTAAAATAACTAGCACTGGGTGTTGTATGCAACTGACGAATCACTGAACTCCACCTCTGAAACTAATAATACACTATATGTTAATTAAATTGAATTTAAGTAAAAAACTGAAAAAAAAAAAGACAGAATTTTGAAAGCAGCAAGAGAGAAGTGATTTGTCACATGCAAGAGATACTCAATAAGATTTTTAGCAGGCTTCTCATTAGAAGTTTTAGAATCCAGAAGGCACTGGCCTGATATACTCAAAATGCCAAAAGAAACACTTTCATCCAAGAATTCTTTATCCAATGAATCTGTCTGTCAAAAGTGAGGGGGAAAGTAAGACATTCCAAGATAAACAAAAGCTGAGTTTGTAACCACCAGAACTTGCCCTGCAAGAAATGCTAAAGGTAGTCCTATAGGTTGAAGTGAAAGGACACGGGACAATAACTTGAAGCCATATGAAGAAATAAAGATCTCAGTAAAGGCAAATACATGGGCAGTTATACCATCTAACATTAATATAACAATGGTGTGTAATTCCACTTTTTGTTTTCTACATGATTTAAGAGATGAATGTGTTTTTAAAAACTAGTATTATTGTAACTTTGGTTTGTAACCCTACATTTTGTTTTTGGCATAATTTAAGAGACTAAAATGTTTAAAACATCATTAGTTTATGTTTTTGGACACACACATATAAAGATGTAATTTTGCATTAATTTGCGTCAATGTCTGAAAGAGGTGGGTATGGAAGTATTAAAGGAGTCCAGTTTTCAGATATTATTGAAGTTAAACTGGTATAAAGTCAAATTAGAATATAATAACCTAGGGTGTTAGCTGTAATATCCATAGTAACTACAAACAAAATAGTTAAAGAATATAAACAAAACAATAAGACAGGAATTCAAACATTTCACTACAAAATAAATTACCTACACACAAAAGAAGGCAATAATGCAGAAAATCAGAGACAAAAAAGCTATAAGACAATAGACAACAAAGGGCAAAATGATAAAAATAAATCTCCCCTATCAGTAATTATTTTAAATATAAAATAGATTAAATTCTCCACTCAAGGATAGAGATTAGGAGATTGTATTTTAAAAATGACTCTATATGATATCTATAAGAGATCTACTGTAGGTTTAAAAACACAAATAGGTTGAACGAGAAAGGATGGAAAAGGATATTCTATGCAAATAGCAACTAAAAGAGAGTGACTGAGAGTAGTATATTGCATACGCTAATATCAGACAAAACAGACTTTATTTTTTTAAGATTTATTTATTTGTTTTAGAGAGAGAGTGCGTGTGCAAGTTGGGGGAGGGGCAGAGGGAAAGAATCTTCAAGCCAACCCCCTGCTGAGCGTGGAGCCTGACGTGGGGCTCGATCTCACAACTCATGAGATCAGGACCTTAGCTGAAATCAAGAGTTGGATGCTTAACCGACTGAGCCACCCAGGCACCCCCAAAATAGATTTTATTTTTTTATTATGTTTTTAAAGATTTATTTATTTATTTATTTGAGAGAGAGAATGAGATAGAGAGAGAGAACATGAGAGGGGGGAGGGCCAGAGGGAGAAGCAGACTCCCCGCTGAACAGGGAGCCTGATGCGGGGCTCGATCCCAGGACTCCAGGATCATGACCTGAGCCGAAGGCAGTCGCTCAAACAACTGAGCCACCCAGGCACCCCAAAATAGATTAAATCAAAAAAGTTTACAAGAGACAAAAAAGGACACTATATATTAATAAAAGTTTCAATACAGCAAGAAGATATAACAATTATAAACATTTATGCACCTAGTAACAGACTACCGAAATATATGAAGCAAAAATTGATATAACTGAACAGAGAAATGGACAGTTCTACAATAATAGTTGAAAATTTCAATACTCCTGGTGCCGGGGTGGCTCAGTAGTTAAGCGTCTGCCTTTGGCTCAGGTCATGGTCCCAGGGTCCTGGGATTGAGCCCCCCATTGGGGTCCCTGCTCCGCGGGAAGCCTGCTTCTCCCTCTCCCACTCCTCCTGCTGTGTTCTCTCTCTCGCTGTGTCTCTGTCAAATAAATAAATAAAAACTTAAAAAAAAGAAAATTTCAATACTCTACTTTCAATAATGGATAGAATAATAAGACAGAAGTGAGGAAATAGAGGAATAGATCACAACCTGAGCTGAAACCAAGAGTTGGACATGAGAGGCGCCCCTCTACAAATATTTAAAGAATAATTAACACCAACCTTTCTCAAACTTTTCAAAAAAACCTGAAGAGGAGGAAACATTCCCGAACTCATTCTATATGGCCAGAATTACTCTGATACCAAAGCCAGAAAATGACCCTAAGAAAACTACACATCAATATCCCTAATAAACACTGATATGAAAGTCTTCAACAAAATACTGGCAAATAGAATTTAGCAGCATATTAAAAGAAGTATTCATCATGACCAAGAGAGATTTATTCCTGGAATGCAAGAATAGTTCAACATATAAAAGTTGATAAATATAATATACCACATTAAAAGAATGAAGGAAAAAAATGCATGATCTTTTCAATTTGATGAAGAAAAAGCTTTTACAAAATTCAATATGCTTTCGTCATAAAACACAACAAACTAGGGACAGAAGGAAACTACCTCAACATAATAAAATCCGTCTATGGATAACCCATAGCAAACATCATACTTAATGGTGAAAGAATTAAAGCTTTTCCTCTAAGATCAGGAACAAGGCAAGGATGCCCATTCTTGCCACTTTTATTAAACATAATACTGGAATACCTAGCCAGAGCACTTAGGCAAGAAAAAAATAAAAGGTATCCAAATTGGAAAGGAAGAAGTAAAATTCACAACTGATATGATCTTACATGTTGAAAATTCTCAAGATTCCACCAAAAAAGAGTTCAGCAAAGTGGCAGGATACAAAGTAAACACGCAAATATCAGTTGCATTTCTATATACTAACAGTGAACATTCAGAAAAGGATGTTAAGAGTACAGTTCCAGTGGTAGTTACAGGTCTCCATTTATGGAGTGAATAAGTCACGGGGATAAAAGGTTGAGGAAATAGAATCAATGTATAGTCAAAGGTATAGGGAACATAGTCAATGGTACTGTAATAGGGTTTTATGGTGACAGATGCTAGGTACACTTGTGGTGAGCATAGCATAAATTATAGACTGTGGAGTCACTATGTTATATAGCTGAAACTAAGGTGACATTGTGTGTCAACTATATTTCAATAAAAAGAATACAATTCCATTTATGATAGCATCAAAAAGAATAAAAGATTTGAGAAATGACTTAGCCAAGATTAAAGACTTGTACAAAAAAAAAAAACTACAAAGCTTTTCTGCAGGAAATTGGAGAAGATATAAATAAATGGAAACCTCCCATGTTTATGTATTGGGACACTTAACATCATCAATAAATCTATATTACCCAAAGCAGTCCACAGATTTAACACAATCTCTGTCAAAAAAATTATTTTTTTTGCAGAAATAGGAAAAGCCATCCTAAAATTCATATGGAATCTCAAAAAACCCAAAATAACCAAGATAATCCTGAAAAAGAAGAAGCTGAAGGACTCACTTCTTAATTTCAAAACTTGCTACAAAGCTACAGTAATCAAAACAGTATGGTACTGGCATAAAGTCAGATGTATATACAAATGGAATAAAATAGGATGTCCCGAAATCAACCCTTACATATATGGTCAGACGATTTTCTCTAAGAGTGACAAGACCATTCACTGGGGGAAAAGAGAGTCTTTAACAAATGGTGCTGGAAAAATTGGATATCCACATACCTCAAAATGACCTAAATGTAAACCTACAAGTATAAAACTTTTAGAAAAAAACACAGAGCAAAAGCTTTATGACATTGGATTTGGCAGTGATTTCTTGCATATGATACTAAAGGTAGAGGCAACCAGTGAAAAAATAGGCAAATTGGACTTCATGAAGATTTAAAAACTTTGTGCATGAAGACATTATCAACAGAGTAAAAAGGCAACTCACAAAATAGGAGAAAATATTTGCAAATCATATATCTGATTAACCAATAATATCC
This sequence comes from Callorhinus ursinus, assembly GCF_003265705.2. NCBI lineage: Eukaryota > Metazoa > Chordata > Mammalia > Carnivora > Otariidae > Callorhinus > Callorhinus ursinus. The sequence continues at coordinate 18,742,434 of NW_027397089.1, read as the reverse complement.
AGACAAAAACCCAAACAATTCAAAAAGGGGCAAAGGCTTGAAGAGACATTTTCTAAAGAACATATACAAATAGCCTATAAGCACATGAAAAGGTGCTTGATATTGCTATTCATTAGGGAAAGGCAAATCAAAATTACAGTAAGATACCATACTTCACATTCAGGAACATGTGTTGGGAACCTTGGGATGATATTGTTATGAGAGGTTCTGGTAGTTTGAGGGGTAACACAGGGTCCCAGATCCCTAAAGGATAGAAAGGAGATATGGAAGGACCAAAACCAAATTGTAGGGATTTCTCTTCTCGCTAGTCTCCAAGCACAGTCAGGACATCACCGCCCCAAACGCCCTGTGATGAGTTTGTTCAAAGTACAAAGTCCAAGCCATGTGCTCTTTCTTTGATATCGAAAGATTCTGAAATCTTAAAGCATAAACTGGGGTCCAGATATCGCTAATAGAAACCCTCAAATGTATGCAGTGGTATTTGCCTCCAAGTAAGTTTGAAGATATTTAGCTGTTGGTCTGTCTATGGCCAACCCCCCTCTTTGCTTCCCAAAGTCCATCCACAAAGCCCGAATGTCTTTAGCTTTCTGTAGAAAGTGTTAGTTAAGTGTTGTTGCTGTTGTTGTTTGCTCTTAGGAAACCAGTACCTTCAAAAGTGAGGTTCCTGAAGGCCTGAGCAAATTTGGGGGTGGTAATATCTTCTCCATTTTCAAGAAATGTCTTCAGCATGTGTCCAAAGAGCAAGATTCCATTCAAGTAGGCAAGAGCAAAGTTATTTTTTGCCTGAATGAGAAAGAAAAATCTTAAAATGAGTTCCCCAAAAAGAGATTCTGGTCTTGAGCCTGGAGCAAAACATTCTTGGTGTCTGCAGAGTAACTGGAAAGGTAAAGGGATGTTAGGAGAATTGTAGGGATGGTATTAAAGAAGTCTTTTGGAAAATATGTCCTTGAGCCAGGGCTCTTTTATTAGCCTTGTGTCAAAATTCTGCCTTTCCTTGGCAATCAATAAACCTGGAACACTATTTTTAGGGAAGTAACTAAAAGCAATTATACTTTCTTCCCATGATGGCGAAATCTATCATTTCAACCAGGAAGAACAGCATGCAGCATTGTCATAATTCTTGTGAGATTTTATATAGGAAAAATGTTTGTTTGTAGTGTAGTGTTTTCACAAAGAGTAAAAGAGAACAACAGTAAAAACAACTCTCTGTCCTTCAGCACCCTGAATAGGGCAGGAAGAGAGTTGATTGGATGATACCATTGAACTTGCTTTGAAGACGGTTCTTGATAGTTGCATGGTGGTCTTCACAGAGTTGGGCTGTGGATTAAAAGTCTTATGCCCCCTGAGACCAAGTAAATTCTGTCAGCTTGGGCATTTTAGACCGTCCACCTGTGAAGAATCACACTTTTGCCAGAGCCTAGCAGCTGGGTGAGTGATATCTGAATATTACACCCAGAAGTATATTTGCTAGAAATATAAAAAAGAAAAAAGAAAACACCTCTCATTGGTTTCAGTGTCTTTTGCTGAAATCATCATTTCACGAAACCAAAAGAATCCAGTTAAGTCCCAACCCCAAAAGTGGTTACAGCTCCTAATTTGGGCAGGGTTGTAAAACAGAGGGTTTAGAACTGCTAGTCCGGGAAAAAACTGTGATACTCCCCAAAGTACCCAACTTCCCTTATAGCTCTTTGGGCCTGGCTTGCCATCCCAAGGTTGTTCATGGTCTTCAGGACTGCTCCTTCCCTCCTCTTCCCAGTCCAAACCTGCTCTCAACTGACTCTGAGGGCAGAATACATCTGATGAATTTAGTCACACTAAGGTGCAGTGACTGACAAAGCCCAAGGTGGTGTTAGGGTCAGGGGCCCCTGCATTATAATAAGGTGGCCAGGATTTAATGTCCAGTTAGAGGTTCTTTTTTTCTGGGATAAATGCTAAACCAGATATGATGCTAAGACTCTCGTGGACAAATTTAAACAATGGTCAACTTAATTATAATAGGGGACAATGTCTTAACCTAGGAATATATATCTCTAAAGGTAGAATTTTGATATCTGTGATAGCAGAAAGTTGCTTTAGGGTGTAAGGAACTTCATTTTTTTACATTGTTTAGTTTCTACCCTCCCTAAATTAGTGGGGCTTCTTCCTGTTTTCCCATATTGTCACTTCCATTCCAATGTAACAGAGTGTGCATTGCTGTGTTGGTCCAGAGCCCAGCACAGTGACCTATAGTAAGAATTTTAATATCAGTAATCTTGCACATAGTTGGTCTCAGTTAACATTTGTTTAGTGAATGGGAGTAAAAAAAAACAATTGTTACCTTAGAATTGGGGTCCTACATAGGAGAATAACATCTTACCCTTGACAAAGAAAAGAGTAGTACATAACCATGAAACTTACCTGTGATAAACCCTTGGAGAAAGAGCTAATGGAGGTGGAATTCCCAGGAGGCAATGTCAGCACAAGGACATTTTTCATATAGTCAGGGGCTGTGACATTTTCCATGAAGTAGTGGTTACTGTAATAAAAGCACAAATTCCTCATGAAAATTTATTCCTTCAAAAATCATATGGAGCTTCTGCAATTCCCACAAACTATAGCATCAGCCTTGAAATAGTTGAAAACATCTTTTTTTTTTCCAGTAACCTGGAAAACTTTCTGCCTCCCCAGATAGGTTTATTGTCATATAAGATGCTAAGTTGAGTAAGAGGGCTGTGGTTCACACCCATGAGCGGAAAGGAAGATCAGATCACAGAGACTTCTTTGAGGGAGGTTTTTTGGGCTCTGGACATGTGAGCTAATGCTTGCTTTCAAGGCTTACTGACTTTTGGTTTACATGTGGAAACTTTCTTTTCTTTAAGTGCTCATAATAGTTTAGATATATTGGGATAGGATATAGAGAAATTTTATGAATTAAATTTATGGTGAAACTAAGTATGAAAAGACTAAACATTTTCTCTAACACTGTAAGCTCCTGACATTAGTGTATTGATTGTGTATCCTCAATCCTAGGCGATAGTTGGCCCATTGTGAACCCTCAATACTGTCTAAGATTGTGCTGCAAGTCATAGAGTTTCTAAAATTCCAAATCATTTGAGGGGCGCCTGGGTGGCTCAGTCGGTTAAGCAGCTGCCTTCGGCTCAGGTCATGATCTGATCCTGGGGTCCTGGGATTGAGCCCCATGTCCGGCTCCCTGCTCAGTGGAGAGCCTGCTTCTCCCTCTCCCTCTGCCTGCCACTCTGTGTACTTGTGCTCTCTATCTCTCTGTCAAATAAATAAAAAATCTTTAAAAATAAAATAAAATAAAATAAAATTCCAAATCATTTGAGTGTTTTAATATGCAATGAATCTAACATGTTTGAACTGCTATCACTAGGATAACTATCATTTACTATTCAAACAGTAGGTGAACACATCTATGCCCTGAGGACTAGGTTGAATAATGTGCTCATATTATCACATCTAATCCTAAAAACACTCCTATGAAGTGGGCCTCTTTATTCTCATTTTACAAAAGAGAAGTTTTAATCTCAAGATTCTAAGAAACACCCAAGAGTCAAATGAACCCCAGATGAATAACTTTTTAAAAAACTGTTTAACTGAGGTGTTATTTGGAAAACCCAAGAAATAAAAGAAATTAATCAACTGTCAAAAAAAAAAAAAAAGAGTCAAATGAACCAAAGTGTCAGAATTAGAATTTGAAACCCAGTTAATGTCAACTTTCAAATGAATCTCATGATCTTCCCCAAACATAGCCAGGTGTCCTTTGAGAACAGTGACAAAGGAATGCTAACACTTTGGCAGTTGGTTGAGGATTTGCTAAAAGTAGGATTACACCAACCTGGCTACACTGAAGACTCCTTCCAAAGAGCAAAGTAACTATTGAAAGCAGCTGTCAATGTGGTTGTAGGAATGAAATATTGATAACTTTGTCCTCTTTCCTGTATTTTGCAGCTAAAAGGCTAAGTTGATTGATTAGATTATCTTCATGAAGGCCTAGTCAAATAGGCCTGCAGTTCCTATGCTTTATTCCTCTTAACACTGTGACAAGTACAGAGAGTGTGGGTGAAATGCCTAGGCAAATATGGGAGATATCAGGGCAGTAACAGTATCCAGTCTGAGTGCAGACAGGTAATGATTAATAATGCAGTCAGATAATTGAGGTCATATGATCTAGCTGAAGGGGCAAGGGGCACAGGTGCACCAGCGACACCTTCTATATGCTTACTCTGACTCAGATACTTTATCAGTATGGTTTGTGGGGTCTCCAACCCTATTAGAAAATGACTGGTAAAATATAACACTGTTAATTATACTCTAATTAAAAAAAACGAAAATTGAATTATAAGGAAACAAAAAGAGAGAGCGAGAGAGGAAGGAAGGAAGGAAGAAGGAAGGAAGGAAGGAAGGAAGGAAGGAAGGAAGGAAGGAAGGAA
>NW_027397089.1:18527844-18737991 GCF_003265705.2 Callorhinus ursinus | reverse complement strand
GAAGGAAGGAAGGAAGGAAGGAAGGAAGGAAGGAAGGAAGGAAGGAAGGAAGGAAGGAAGGAAAGGAGTTTGTATTCTCCAGAATTTTCTCCCCTTAGTTCCAGAGAATTACAGAGGATAAAATCACCACTGTGACTGTACCACAGACAGCAAAAAAACAAACTCATTTAACTAAAACTTTCTTCTTACCAAATTTGGCAAAGGAAAAATCATCTAGGATCAAAGGCCATCAGCGATAGAAGGCACAGACATGGCCCACAGTCTCAAAAATAACGCTATTGGATTGTTAGTTGATTTATCACTGCCTGGAAAAATACCTTAAAATCAGGCTGGAGACCAGGGTCCCTGTAAATGGATGGACGTGTGGGTTTAACGGGTCATAACAATTCTGTTTTAGACATGATAATGATGTCAAAGGTAGGCATGTCTGCTAAGGTTACAATTAATTAAATAAAAATGAGGGTGTGATGAAAGAATAAAACATTGATTAAAATATTATCATACTGAACCCTATGTAAATCTGTGCGAAGCAAGAGAAAAGAGAATGCATGTTCTGGAAATCCTGGGAGTCTTTCTTCTCTGAAAAGAGGAGAGTTCTTTCAAATATTGTACGTACTTGAATAGATCCACCAGAATAATCACAATGTCTTCAGCCACTGCCCTGTCCCCTTTGAGGTTGCCGATGACACTTGGTGTCCCACACATAACAATCACTGGAGGAGAGAGAACAAGACAAGGAGGGAAATACACAACGGTCTACATACAAACAGGTGGGAACCAGGAACCTGAATTTGAACCTAGTGTGTCCATGCTACATTTATGTTTTAAGATTAACATCAATTCTTCAATTACTCTGTCTTCTGCTTTTAGTTTAGTTTTGTTTTGTTTACAGGCATAGAGTCAGAGTAGAGCTGTGTGGGATCTTAAAGAGAATCCTCTGGTCCATTCCCTTAATTTTATTGAGTTAAGGAGACTGGAAGCCAAGATGTCAAAGGTTAAAAATGAGTTGATGACGGAGCTCTAATTTTCAAGTTTATGAATCCGGTTTGGTGTTTATTCCATTTTACCAGGTTGGAGTCGTTACAAAAACTATTTTCATTGCTAAGTGAAGTGCACCTCACCAACTGTGAAGTGGTTGACAAAGATACAGTCAAGTGAATGCGAGAATTTATGTAGTGTTCCTAAGCAACTTTCCTTGGGCTTTGTTTGTAGCCTCTTAACTCAGAACTCAGTCTTAGGGATTTCAGTGGCAGAGTCCAATCTGATCCTGTGAGCTTTACTACTCTTCACCACCAGATTTTCCAAATGCATGGCTATGAGAAAGAGGAGTTGGGGGACACTTCATTGGATCTTTTTATATACTATGTTGTTCAACTGAATTGTAAAAAGCAGCTTAGGGACATGAATACTTCTTTTAAGGGACATTTATACTTCTTTTTCTCCCCACATCTCAGCAATGTTTTGTACATGGAAGGTTCTTAATATGGCAAATGCTGAATAATGACAGCAGATGATGATTTGAGTCATACTAGGAATTCCTGCCAAGCAAGCACCTTCCCTTGTAGGAAAGGTCCACTGTTGATTCCTTTGCTCCTGATATATTCTTATTTGTAAAGAGAATCCTTGGAAAGTGAAACAAATCACCTCATAACATAGTAAGGATGATTTTATCCCATACTTGACCTGTAACTGGGAGATCGCTGGGCCTGTGAGATACAGGGACAGAGAAAAGTGAGATGATCTGCTAACCTTGTAATTTTTAATTGAGGCCAGATATCAATAAACATATCCTCTTGGTCATCATGGGACCAGGATTCAGAATGTGTGAGGATTAGTCACAAATCCAATAACAGCTTGCGTTGAGGTCAACTTACAAAGCAGTTTATGGATGGTGGGTCATGATATCATTCTGATTTATAAAGGCTAGGCTTTCATCATTACTTTCACATTATGTTTAATTACCTTTCTCCTTGCTGTCATAGGATAAGGTTTTAATCAACAGGAAGAACAATCTGATGGAGTTGCATGCAACTCTAGATCTCCTCAAGTGAACAAAATATATGGAGGCAATGATGACAGCTCTGTGGTGGTAGATCTGTCAAAACAACTCATAAAAAAGTGGTAGTTGTGAGGAAGAAGTTGGCAAAAAATTATCTCCATGTCTCCTTACCATTGCTTTTCCTGTTCTGGTTCATTAAGATATCCTGAAACTGGTCATTTCCCCTCAACATTTCCTTGAAGCTAAGTTCCCGAGAAAAATAGGACACTCCAGCCTCCAGAGCATTGAGGTACCTAGAGCAGATAAAAGAGAAACTCTAAGAAACCAGCCTAGTTTCTTCATGGCCTTCCATGTTGTTTGCTTTTTGTTTACAGATCCCTCCTGGAACTTGTTCATCTAAAATGCATTTCCACTATCAACACAACAGATGATACACACGATAATATCAGTGGTCTGGATTGCGGACATCTAGTTTAGTAAAAGTATAGGAGAAGTTTTAGGAAATCTTCATGTATCTATACAAATGGTAGACATTTGGCAGGTCCCTTATAATGGCTTCCTGCTATATGCAGGAGGAAGGCCGCTCTGCTCTATTAAACCCAATTATCACAGATAAGTTGAAACCTTTTAGTCTATAGTACAAAAGTTCGGAGTTGATAGGAATCTTTTCTCCTCCCAGTGAAATGGACTTCTGTGGGTTCTAAGTTCACCCCAAAGTTTCTAGGACAACACCGTAGGGTTGATTCTTGCCATTCCCTAGATGTGTGTTCCAGTGGTACCCTGAGTCTTTTGCATACTTGGGTGGAGAGACACTGCAGAACTAAGCAGCATCCTGGTGGTGCAGGTGGTAACCCAACCAGAAGATTCTCTCTGCTACCTCTTCTGGAGTTGTGTGAACCTTGTAATTTTATTTTTAGCCATGATGCCCAATGTCCCGTTCTCCTCCCACCCCACTTAGTCCTCTGAAAAACTGAGAGAGAAAAATTATTTCTAACTAGTGGTAGGTGTTGGCAGAATGCATATTCTCTGGTATTGTATCTTGCACAATAATGTGAAAGCAGTAACCACTGGTTTTCATTGTCCTTATCTGCAAAATGGAGATCATAGTACTTGTTCTCTTTTCTTTATAGGATTTACTGTAAGGAATCAATAAAAGTAATGTGAAAGTATTTTGAAAACCAGAGTGTGGCAAATATCACACATGCTGATTACATTTATACTATGTTTCCTTTGGCCCCTTCGCTTTCATGTGTGTGAGAAAGTGGGCTGGTGTCCATTCCCAGTGCTTTTATAGATGGAAGGTGCGTCTGATTATAACCTGCCAGGATTCTGTGGCTTCTCTCTATGGCAAGTGCCTCCTGCTTACCAGAAACAGTCTTCAGTCTCGGTGCCATTCTTGAAAACATATGCAGTGTTCCAGGAAAAGTCTTTGAATGGCAAGTTATTGACCTTCCAAAAGTTAACCAAGAAGTACATCAGCTTCCTAGCTGGAGACATTAGCCTGGTTAAAGTCTCTTTGTAGTCACATGACAATCCAAAACTCCCAGCTGAAATCATGGGATAGTTCAAGTCTATGTCAAGGCTATGCCAAGAGGTGAGAAAGAAACCAATGTCAGGATTAATTTAAGTAGCACAAATATGATTCCTCTTTAACCTGTTTCAGCCTGTGGTTGGTAATAAATGGTAAGAATGAAATAGGGTCGTTCAAGCAGGTTTCTACCTTAAATAGGTGTCCCTTCCACACAGGTAAATCTTAAAACAATATTTATCGAGCATATGTTATGTTTTAAGATACTCTGTGTATTTTTATGCATATGTGGTGGCTTGGTTACTTCGATTTATTCTAAAATGAGTTGTCATAGCATCTAGGCTGGGACATATGCTTCTGGGGCGTAGGGCTAAGGAAACAGAGGATGGCCACCACAACTACCACAGATGTTGTAAAGCCCAAAAGATGTCCTCCATACTTTTCCCTCAGTGCACTGCCTTACTTCTGGCTCTTCTATGGACTACTTTGAGATACACATCACCTGACGATTTTACAATTTTCCTCCCCCGTTTAGCACATGGATCTTCTTGTGGTTCCTTAAACATATCAATTTTATTCTCCATCGGGGCCTTGACATATGCCAGAAATGCTGTTCCCCTTGCCTTTTTGCCGGGCCAGCTCTTACTCATCCATCGGGTTCTGGATTAAATATCTCTTTATCCGTGAGAACTTTTCACTGATACCTGAAGTGGGTATGTGTTTAATATCTGTCTCCTCCACTAGACTGCCAGCTCCATGAAGGCAGGGATCATGGCTGGCTTGTTCACCTCCATATCTCCAGTCCTTTGGGGTCATAGGTAGGCCCTCAATGTGCACTTGATAAAAGAAGCAAAGCAGTACCCCCTTTTCCATCTTGAGCCCTGCACTAAAGGGTTTCACTAAGTGTCCTGCTTGCATCTCTGACTCCCCATGTTCATGGTCAAATGTATCCAATGTATTTCTCAAAACTGTTCCTTATCCTTATTTCCCTATTTCTTTTAGTGTTTTCTGTCTGCTTTCCATCCCTCACTCCAACATCCAGTTATCAAATGCTATTGATTCTACCCTTAAGTATCTTTAAAGGCTATCCTTCTTTTCCACGTCGACCGCTTGCATGCTAGTTCAGCTCTCCTCCTCTCCTGATGACGTTCCCCATCTGTGTCTCCTGTGGGCTCCAGTCCTTCCTGTACAGTGTTGACACTTGTTCTTCCCAAAGTTGAGCCACTTCTCTGCATAATCTTAATTGCTTCTGATACAAATCTAATTAAATACACTTCCCTCACCTGAACTCATGACCTCCCAAATACAGCCCTACTTCATGTTTCCAGTTTTCTCTCTCTTATTCCCCTGCTCATCTCCTGCACTCCAGCTAATACAGACTTTCACAAAATTCCTACACTTCTCTGCTTCTTTGTTTTTTTTTATAAAGATTTTATTTATTTATTCGACAGAGAGAGACACAGCGAGAGACAGAACACAAGCAGGGGGAGTGGGAGAGGGAGAAGCAGGCCTCCCACTGAGCAGGGAGCCTAATGTGGGGCTCGATCCCAGGACCCTGGGATCATGACCTGAGCCGAAGGCAGATGTTTAACGACTGAACCACCCAGGCACCCCTGCTTCTTTGCTTTTATACATGCCTCTCCCTCTGCCTGCTGGGATGCTTAAGCCCTCATCTCTACCCATCAACATTTCACCTGTTCTTCAACACTCAACTCATATACTATCTCCTGCATGAAGTCCTTTTTCCCCTCTTGAGCTTTACTCTCCCAACCAGCGGGGGCCCTTTCCTTCTGTGCACCCCACAGCAGCTTATGTTTCTTCAATGGAGTGTGTCGTACTCTGTCTTGTACTGGTCCCCAGGGCTCTTGTTACCTTCTCTATTTCACTGAGTAAGGGCTGTGTTTTACTTAATGCTCTCTACTCCAACAAAACCAAAATGCTTCTCTGCACATGGAAGGTCCTCACAAATAGTGAATCAATTTTCCCGCTCCTCCTTTCCTTCCGAGCACCTTCCGATTCTACAGCAAATCAATAAGTGGACAAATAAGACAACAATTGGGAATGAGTGCAAGGAAGAGTAAGAGTCTGAATTTGCCTGTATTTTGGTTTAGAAGGTGAGCTGAGAAAGTGCTTCTGTGGTGTGTCTGTGGCACCTAGTGGGTCTGCACACCTGAGTGTGTTTGTATAGCTGGGAGGAGGTGTCAAAAGCAGCCTTTGCAACAGAAATTTCAGAAATTTAATTTTACCTTTTCCAAAATCTATTGCAAGAGCAGTGTAGTTTTCTCTGTGTAGTCAAAGGTGATCCTTGATTCAGGGGAAGACTGAGCAGATGAACGAAAGGCATGGAAGAGGGATTTTGATTTGGGGAAGGTATGATCTGGCAGAACAAAATGTTTTGCGGTGATGAGAATTACACTGAGTGAAATGATGGAAGGGATGAGGGTGATTTTCCCTAAGGCAGAGAAATATTTTTATTGTGGAATATATTGGAAGCGTTTTTTTTTTTCCTAAGCTGGTAAGGGCACTGGGCAAGGTACTTTCATGTGTTAATTATATAATCCTCAATGCTGTGAAGTAAGTACCTTGCTACTTTGCTTATTCCTCGGACCTAAGGAATAGAACAGAGCCTGCTTATCCCCTGAGTGCTGTACCTTTCCTGTGTGTTTCCATATACTCTGCTCATACTTTAGTGAAGATTTCCTTTATTAAACTCCTCAGATTACCCAAGTTCATTGTCTTCTGTCTCCTGCCAGGACTCTAACTTTTTACCTATTCCGTGTTGCCTCTCAGGCTCAGATGTTAGTAACCCCTGAACAGCTATGGTCATTCACCCCACGGTAAGCAAAGGTCGAGCTACCTGGATAAGAGAATGACACTTATGGAGAAGTAGCAAAATACAAGGGCCCCAACACCTCTGGCTGGGTTACCTTGACTAGACTGCTATTTGATAAATCATTTAAATAGTGGTATCATGCCCTGACTTCAACTTACGGTGGCATTAAAGCAACAACAAACCAAATTACTTACTACATCTGGAAGGTGGAGTATGTACACGAGGGCCCCATGAGGACACAGCCCATTTGTTTGTTGTTCTGTAGGAAAAAGAAAGAAAGAAAGAAAGAAAGAAAGAAATATGAATCTCTAAAATGAAAACAATGGGGGCGCCTGGGTGGCTCAGTCGGTTAAGCGTCTGCCTTCGGCTCAGGTCATGATCCCAGGGTCCTGGGATCAAGTCCCATAGCGAGCTCCCTGCTCAGTGGGGGGCCTGCTTCTCCCTCTCCCCCTACTCCTTCTCTCTCTCACTCACTCTCTCTCTCAAATAAATAGAAGCTTTAAAAAATTTAAAAAAAATGAAAACAATGAATAAATGGACAGGAAAGAAGTGGCAAGGGAAAAGGGCCCCAGAAAGTTTGAAGGCGGGCCTCTCAAGAAAGGAGCAAAACATGTTCCTTGGGCTGGGCAAGGGGCACTAAGGGGTAAAGAAGTCTGAGAAAGTGACGATGCTGCGGGCGGAGAGAAGGAGATTCTGCTGAAGGTGAACTTGGATTCTTTGTCAAAAGGAGGATGGAGAGTGGGGGAAGGACTGACAGACTGTGATGTGAGCAACACCTGTGGGCCAAACTGTGGGGAGACTAGACTTGGAGGTGCTTTGGGGGAAGAGGGCAAGTTGCAGTTTTAAGGAGAGCTACAAAACAGGGCTAAAGGGAACAAAGTGCAATGTGACCGGCCAGGTGATTATAGATGGTGTCTCATACTGTTTCTCAAAAAGAACGTGATTAGGAACATCCCGTCTCTGGCTTTAGAAAACCAGGGTATACCTCTGTCTGTAGAGGTGGAGGGACGAAGCACACGCTCCTGGCATCATAAAGTAGAGTCTGTTAAACTCCCCTTACTCGCTCTTGGCCCGCCCAAGACTGAGAATGACTGCAGTAATCAGTCACTCTTCCTGACATGAGCCAACCTGTCTGGTCCGGGTGATGTTATTGATTAAGGCTTTCAAGTTGTGGTTCTACACCTAGAATTCTGCTTCTGGGAGAGCCTTTTCTTGGATTTCTGTGGTAAAAAGGCTTCTTGCACATCCACCTGCCTCTAGAGAGCTTGGAACATTCTTTCACTCCAGAAAGCCCTGACTGGGGTTGGGAGTTGGGAGGAGGGAGTAGGCAAGAAGCTCTCCCTTCCCATTTCTATCCTTTAACATTACAGTTACTACTTTAAAAGTTAGGTTTCAGATTCAGCCCTGAAGCCATTAACCTGTGGCCCCATATAGGGTGACGACTTGAAACAGAGACCTCTGGTGTAGGGCTTTAGAATACCTCAGGTACTTCCTGAGGGACACAAAAGAAAACCAGTTAATGCCAACATTTAAATTTTTAAAAGTTTTGAAGAAAACGTTTTGAAGTCATGGGATGCTACATCAAAAACTAATGATGTGCTGTATGGTGACTAACATAACATAATAAAAAAATAATAAAATAAATAAATCTTTTAAAAATAATAAAAAATAAAAATATTTAAAAAAAAGTTTTGAAGACGATTTAAAACAAAAGAATTCCCCTCCATAACATTGAAAGTGTACAAATAGAACATAGAGGGTTCTGCTCACTTTCCTGGATTCCCAGAAGGCCCTCATCACTTGGGAAATATATGGGGCTGAAGTCAGATTACCCTCTCTGCAAAACATTCAGCTATGTGACTACAGGTGACATACGAGATGGTCATGGACAGGTCTTCAAGTTTCACACTGTGATCTTGCTGTGCTAAGTGTGAGCTCTACCTACAAAAGCCTTTACTTACTGAAATTGTCCTGAGTAGGTCGAGGCCTTCACAGGTGCTACTCCGGCAGTCATTTGACTTATAAATCACACTATCCGAATAGATAAAGGAAGCATTCACAGTCACATTTATGCCTGTTTCCAGAAATGAGGGGAAAGAGAAAATGTGTTATTTTTCAGTAGTGTGTAGCCATGAGGTTTACTTTTTGCCAGTTGATCCTGGGAAAAAAATGGATATTCATCTTCAGGCCTACGAATATTTGAGTTCTGAGTTCTTATATTACTCCCCATCACTTCTTTCTTCTCTCTGTCTCTGTCTCTTGTTTCTGTCTACTTGTCTCTCTCAACAGCTTTATTGAGGTATAATTTACCCTCCATAAATATCACCCATTTTAAGTGTACAATTCAATGCTTTTTAGTAAGTATATATATTTGGGCAACCATCCCACAATCCAGGTTTACGACATTTGCATTCTGTCCATGGCCTTCCTCTTTCACGCTTGTAGTCCCAGCAAGTTTCTTCTACTGTCTGGAGAGTTTTAGGAAAGCAAACATAGAGACAGTATGATATCTGTTCTTTCACATTCCCGAGGTGCTGATTCTGTTTGCTGCCAATGTGCACACTGGTACCTCTGTGGTTGGCCCCCAGAGCCAAAGTGAACTGTGTCCATCAGGGTCTAGGGTCTTTGGATAATGGATCAGATAAGGGCAAGAGCATTGAGGATGATATCCCTGGGTATTGCTAGATACTATTTCTTGGAAGGGAATAAAAAGACAGCACAACCATTTGACCAAGCTCTTTCTCTTCCATTTTGTTTCCTTCCAATAAAAAATATTCAGGACAGATGTTTGATTCCTAAGCAGAGGCATCCTTCATTTGGCCAAGCCCTTACACAGGAAGTCTGGAAACTCAACTGCTAGTCACACTGCTGGTTGCAGGATGAGTGACTTTCTGTGGGTTCTTGCACAAGCCATTTGAATTTCTCTAACTTGGTGCCTTCATAGATAAAATGGGATTAAAACCATAATTGTCAAATGTAATAATTTTAATGCCTTTAAAAAAGTAAAGCACATCAACAACAGAAGTTGTTGTTCTTCTGAACGTCCAAATAAGAATGTTTTTCAAGACAGAGAATAAAACAGTCTCTGTATTTCTATAGTCACCTCAGAGATGTGTCTATTGACTAGGGAGCATTTTACCCCTTGCCTTTTTTGGGGGAGGGAGGGTTGATTCAAGAACACTTATTCTGATACTTTGTTCAGTAAGAGATCTAATAAGAGTTGGCAGTAGGTCTAGTCAAATAGGAGAGGTCAATGCAATAAGACCAGTCAGAGAAAATTAATAGAAGAGGTGGGGCCGGTGATGGATTTAACAGCAATTAACACTGAATGTAGCCATGTGCCAGCCCTAATACCAAACGCTCTATACTCCCCTTTTGTTATTTAATTCTCATAGCAATAGGGTGAATGTAGGGTATATAAAGCCAGGAGGATAGTATGAGTGAGGCTATGGGGGGGCTCAGAAGAAAAAGAGAGTGCAGATGGGGACCAGTGGAAAATAGTGCTGGAGATGGGTCTTAGAAGGCAGCAAGAGTCAGGGGGTGGAGTGGAGACCAGGACACAGTCACATTATGAAAACAGGGCTTTGGGAAGATGGCCACACCCCCAGCCGTTAATGTCTAGGATAGCTCTTCCTCCTCGCCTCATATGAGGGCTCTGCTCCCTCCTGCCACCATGAGGGGCACTGAAGATGACCCGCTTAAAAATCCAATGGTCCAGGCAGCCCGTGGCAGACGGGCACAGCAAAACCCAAGTATAAATCCTGCACAGGAGCTAGAAGAAGGGGAGCCAACGTCTATTGAGTGTGACCTCAGGCAAGTTACTTCATCTTTGGGGCCCCAGGTCCTCATCCATTTATAGCTAGAACAGAATTGGATGGTCTCTGTTACTATATGCCTAGCATTGGGCTCTGGATTTTCGCATGCATTATTTCAAACCTTAAGTCTCCCCTGAATCCTATGAGGTTAATTAATAGCTCATCTTCCTAATTTAAAAGTGGGAAAATGGAGGTCTAGAGAGGTAGATTAACTTGCTTAGGGTTACACAGCTGGGGTTTTGAACCTAGGACCGTCTGATTCTAGAATCTGATACGCTGTAGAACAGCAGTTCGCAAAGTGTGGGCCATGGACTCCAGAGGTACATCGAGACTCTTTCAGGAGGGCTAGGAGGTCAAAGCTATCCTAAGTATATTAAGACATTGTTTTTTCCACTCTCCTCTCATGAGCATATAGTAGAGTTTTGAGAGGCTACATAATATTAATTGTATTATTGCAACAGATTAAATGCAGAAGGAGATATGAGAATCCAGCCATTTTCTATGAAGCCTGACATTGAAGATGTACAAAAATATAAATGGATACCATTTTCCCCACCTATTTTTATTTTTTGGCTTGAGAAATATAGGTTTTCTTTAATAAGAAATTTTATTTATGTGAACAAAGCGTTTGTAATTATTTTAAATGAATCAATAAGCAAATATTTAAAACATTTCTCAGTCTTAATTTCCAATATAGTAAATATATTTACTATAAATGTAAATGTAAAATGTAAAATATATTTATTATAAATTTACTATAAATATAAATGTAAATGTCGGTAAATATAACTATATAAGCAGAACTCTACAGAGCCTGCAAATATTTTTAAGAGTAAAGAGGTCTTGAGACAAAAAAGTTTGAGAGCCACTTCTGTAGAACATACGTAGTATGCTGCTGCCTCTCAACATTTTATGGTTCTGTGAACTGTTTTTGCTTTTGTTTTTTAATTGGGCAGAGAAAGATGATGATCTGTTCCCTTTTATCTTCCCAAATCCCAAGTGATTTCTCAAGAAAATACTGAAAAATTTTCAGACCATGTAATGACTTCAAATCAAAGCTTAACTTTTAAAATAAACAGTTCCCCCAAGTGCAGTTTCTCATCTTTATTCTGCCTGCACCTCTACCTCACCAGGATACCTCAGTCCTGGGAGGATGCGTGGAATGCTATAGAATATAAGTAATCTCAGAGTCCTTTCTCTCCTACCTAGGGCTTTGAGGATGGGGTTGGACCAAAGTGGATTGGAACATAGGTGCTGGAATCTAGGAAAGGGTCCCCCCCCCCAGCACATGAGATCATTTGGAAATCATTGGAGGGTATGTATGTTCCATGCTGAGCCATGGAACATACATCCTTGAGAAACTGATGTCCTTAGGTTGAAGGAATCTCTTTTTTCATGCTTTCCACCAAATCCTACCTAGTCTTCAAAACCGATAGAGGTTTCCTAAGTACTAGGAAAAAATATCATTTTCTTCCATTTGGACATCAGCCACATTTGGACTCTTAATATTCTTCAATTTAGTCCTCAAGTATATTGTCTTAGAATTTCCCCCAAATAATAATGCTCGCTATGTTTAGAACATGAACCTTTCTTTCCATCACAACCTGCACTTCTTGAGTTTCCTATGCACGAACACCCATCTAACAAAATGCATCACCACATGCAAAAATCTGGGCATCATTCTTTATTCTTTCACCCCCCACAAAATTCTCCACTCATTTAATCTGCTCGACCACCTCACCATGCCTAACTCTATTTTGTAAATGAGATCAGCGGAACTTAGAAGAAACAACCCAATAAAGCGTTTATAATTACTAGTGACAGATGGATCAGGAATTCAAATTCAGGTTATATGAGTCCAGAGATCAGATCTTACCACTATGCTCCCCTGTTTATTTTATAACCTGGTAACTTGTTCAAGTAACAGCACCACAGCAATGACACAACATCCTCAACAAAAACACAACAGTGACAACAATGAAACAACCAGTCTTCGAGTTCTCACTATGTTTCAGTCTGTGTATGAGGTACTTCATATGAATTGCCTCATTTGATTCATACCATATCCACACGAGGTAACTACTCTTTATTGTGATTTTATAAGGTAAGGGGATTGAGGCTCAGAAAACTTAATTTGTTCCAGGTCACTGGTGATAAATCGTTGGATAAAAAGCTGGAATATGAACCAAGATCTGATTCCAAGTCTCTGCTTCTAAACACAGAACTTAAACACTGCCTTATTTTAATGAGAAAGTTAGTTCATGGTGGGTAAAGATCTTACAGTGGCAATACGATGCGCTCTTTGGAACCAAACAGTTATGAGTTGGAATCTCATTTCCAAATAGGCAACCTGTATGACTTCAGCAAAGTTATTAAACCTCCACTGTGAAACTGTGTCAATAATGCCAATCTTACAGAGCTGTGATGACTCAAGAGAATATATATCTTACCTAAGACATGACAGGTACTCAATAAACAAGGAAACCAAGGCTCAGAGAAACTAAGGGAAATTGCTCACCCAGGGTCACAAAGAGAGAAAGCCGTGGGACAGTGACTCCAATCCACATCCTTAGATTTCAAAATCAAATGTTCTTTCCATGATGCCACAGTCTTGGTAAATAAGGAGATTTTATGAAGTGACCTTATAGTTCCACTATAGTTCTAGATCAGACCCATCTATTTACATCTGAATTGGTCTCAGGCAAGGTTGAGAGAAATGTATATTGCACAGCAGAAAGTTATTACACAAATGTGATGTATGATACCTCTTGCTATTATTACCATAGAATTTTATTGTATTTTTAGTGGTTATTCAAATTTTATTTATGACAACTTCTTAGAACACACACATCTAATCTAGAAACAGAAATGTATAGCATGAGGCTAAATACCTTCCATTCACTATGTACAGTCATTGGCAGAGGTACCCGAATAACATATAGCATACACCTTGTGCTAGCCACATGGCAAGGAGAGCTTGAGCCTGATGAAACCATGCAGCTTAGGCACTAGAAAAGAGCTGATTACCACAGAATTTTAAATACAGAAAATTAAGACATACCCTCTTTAGAACCATAAACAAACATTAAGATGTATGATATAGTCATTGACTCAGTAATTATACTTTTGGCTATCTAGTCTCAAGAATGGAAAAAAAACATTATACATATGTATGTGTATATATACATATAAATAGATGTATATGTATATATGAAAATGCTTATTGTAGTATTTTAAAATAATCATGAAAATTTAAAAACAATAGGAAATCATACAGCAGGGAATAATTAGATGGCTTGGGAAGACATCTACTCCGAGGAATAGTATATATCCACTCACGTGATGTGAAGATTCACATGAAGATTATGCAGCTATAGGAAAGTCAATTGCAGAATAATGTGAAGTAAAATCAGAAGGATAGAAAATTGTTTCTATACCATAGTGATCCCAACCATGTTCTTAAAAACAAGAAACTGAGAGGCATGTAAACAGACACTGGAAATATCCAGGTGGCTGAAAATGATCAGGTGTGATTTTTTTCTCTTTATATATTTTATCTAAAGTTATAAAGTTTATTGTAATAATTAATAGATTCAATAAAAAACTGCAACACTGAATTTGGTTGCAAACTTATTTGATTATATCTTATAATAATAGCCAACAGAGGGACACCTGCGTGGCTCAGTCAGTTAAGGGTCTGCCTTCAGCTCAGGTCGTGATCTCAGGGTCCTGGGATCGAACCCCGCATCGGGCTCCCTGCCCAGCGGCGAGTCTGCTTCCCCCTCTGCCTGCCGCTCCCCCTCTGCCTTGTGCTCTCCCTCTCTCTCTCTCTCTGACAAATAAATAAATAAAATCTTGAAAAAATTAGCCAACAGAGATGTAAAAAGTGAACAGATAGATGAAAAATCCCAGAAAAAAGTCAGCATCTGTATGAACTTAACTCTCCTAATTCATCTTCTTGATTGGTAACCCTGAAAAATCTCAGGCGCAGACCAAATACTGCCTCTGAGCAGCTGCAGAAAGGAACATGCTGCCTCCTTGAAACTGAGCCATCAATCTAGTTTTGTCTGGGGCAGTTCACTGCTGTGAACATCTGGCATTCCCTGGGTTGGGGCCAGGGTGAATTATGATGGAGCACATTGTGGTAGGACTTAAATCCTTCTCTTTGAGGACCTACTGCCTTGAAATAGAAAGGGGTTGTCAGAGAAGCCCTTAGAGGAGAGTGGGTGATCGGGCAAATGGAAGGTCTTGGCTAAGCAATCCTTTGACCCCAGAGGCGATAACAGGGAGGAGGTGGACCCTGTGACTATATTCTTACCAGCATTAAGCAGACGCTGTCTCACTATTTCCACTCCCTCATTCACAGCTTCTTTCAAGTTATCCAAGGACTCTGGGAAGGCTGAGTTGTTCATCATCAGGACGCTGATCTCGTAGCTGCCATTGTTGCAGTTCTGACTGATCTGGGAGGTCCAGAACGTAAGCCCTGGACAGAGGAGCAGCGACCACAAAGCTAAGCCCAATAGTGTCATCTTCGTGACCTTGCTTACCTCAGAACCATACTCCCTGTGCTCACTTGTTTTACTCTGTGCCTTTACGGAGGCAGGAACTCCAGCTGGGCAGCCGCTAGCTGGGTCCTTTGGTCCACTCTTCCCCACGCTCCTTTCTGGTCATGCCCCACTGGTCACGTGGACCATGGAATACAGCCTGCCTACCAGCAATTAGCAGCTACATTATGATAGGAGATAAACCAAAGTTCATTTTGTGTTTGCTCACAGAAAGGCCAGAGTTATAAACAGCGAGATTACCTGGGCCTCACCCAATAAAAATACATCAGTTTGTGACACATCACTGGGAAGAGGAAAAAGGGGAAGAGAAAAGTAGAGTACATACATAAAAAGATTTGTAAAATGAAAAATAAAGGTCAAAGGACTTAAGGAAAGCACAAATATCATGGACTATTGGCGTTTAGGTTATAACTGCACACAGGAACCGAATCCTTAACTAGGAAGAACTGTGTCTCAATCACCTGGTCAGCAACTATTTATTGAGACTTGACTAGGTTCTGGGCATTAGCAAGGTACACAACTATAGGTGGTGTGGATATATTAATGTCTTTATGGAACATGCATTCTGGTGGCAAAGACACACATTAAGTAAATAATTATGAATAAACTCAGCTGTGAAAAAAAGTGCAGAGTGCTGTGGGGCACATGGCAGATTAAAAATCTATTCTAGAAAGTCAAGGAACTTTCCCTGAGAAAGTGTCCTTTAAGCTAAACCCTGAAGGATGAACAGGAGTTAACTGAATGGAAAGAGAGGGAGCATATGGGAGGCAGCGGGACAGTGTGTATAAAGGCCCAGAAGTGGGAAGTGATATGGATGTTTGAGGAACTGAAAGAAACACAGCATGGTTGGAGTAGAGAGAGCTAGGAGTCTAGTGGCAATAAAGGCTCTCAGTGGAGTAGACAGGGGTAGGCCACAGGGTTTCCTATAAGCCATTAAGTGTTTGGAACTTCACACTAAAGGTCAAGAAAGTAACATGATCAGAAGAATTTTGTAAAGACCTCTTAGTCCGCTATGGAAAAAAATGACCTAGAGAGAGTGGGGACATGGAACAAATTAGGACAGTGTTTCTGTGGTCCAAATGAGAGGTAAAGGAAGCCTGGATGAGGGCAGTGGCAGTGGGGATGGGTTCAAGAGATATCTAAGAGGTAAAATAGATGGGACTTGATATTTTTTGGATTTGGGGCATTAGAAAGAGGAAGGAGTCAAGAGTGGCCCTGATAAGTCCAGTTGGGTAGATGGGAAAGCTGTTTACTAAGCTCTAGGATTCTGGAAGAGGAGCAGGTTTAAGGAAGAAGATCATGACTTCTGTTTTTGGACATGCTGATTTTAAGGAACCCGTGCCGATGTGGGAGTAGCCTGGAGTTTGGGGAAGGGGACCTGGATCTAAATGGAGGTTTGGAAATATAGTCAGAGATGTAATATGATTGACCAAATAATGTCATTGTTTACATCACTGACTTGATGTAAGGCAAAATTTATGTTTTAAACTTAAAGCAAGTGACGTCAACAGATGGAGGGCTAGGAAGCCCCAGCTTTCATCCCTCCACGAAAACAAATTAACAACTGCCCACTGATGAAAATAGCTCTGGGAGATCTTTGGAGTACAATGAAGAAGCTTTGGCAACCCAGTGGAACACAAAAACCAAGATGGTCGCATAAGAAAACTATAAACATTATATGTGTGTCATTCCATCCTCCAGTCTGGCACTGCTCCATACCAAGAGGGATCCCCTTGGCCATGACCTCTCACTGCAGGGAAAGGAGAGCAAGAGGACACCAGCAGCCCTTACCACTGGTGTGAAAACCTGCAGTTTTTGCCACCGAGGACCTCTACAGTCTTTGCTGACACTAACTCCAGCTGACAGAGCTGCCTGGGGTACATGCTGTTGGGTCTCCTTTGAGAAGGAGCTGCTGGTACACCCTCCTTGGACTGGAGCCACTGCACCAACCTCCCCAGTGCCTCGGTGCCTACACCCCACACCCCAGCACCAAGAGGGATCTCATTGGCCAGGACTTCCTCTGTGGGGGTAGAAAGAGAGCAGGAGAAGGCTAGCAGAACTTGCTGCTGTAGTTTTGGTGTCAAGGATGCTTGCAGTCTTCACCAATGCTGACCTCGGCTGACAGAACTGTCTGTTTTTAATGAGTTCATGATATAAAAAGAAGCACTCTGATGACAAGAACACAAAATGTAGGGATAGGAGAGTAAAAGTATAAGATTTTGTATGCAATTAAAGTTAATAAATACAAAAAAAGAAAAATAAATAAAAGCAAATCACTACAAAAAATCATCAAATAGCAAAGAAGAAAAGAGAGTGGAAGAGAGGTAGAAAACAGGAGCAAAACAACAGAAAACAATGAACAAAATGGCAATAAAAAATCCTCTCATATCAGTAATTACCTTCTTTCTTTATTTTGTTTGTTTCAGGTTTTTATTTAAATTCTAATTAGTTAATATATAGTATAATATTGGTTGAAGAAGTAGAATTTAGTGATTAGCTTACATATAACACCCAGTACTCATGACAACAGGTGTCCTCCTTAATGACCATCACCCATTTGGCCCATCCCCCAGCCACCTCCCCTCCAGCCACCCTCAGTTTATTCTTAATAGTTAAGAGTCTCTTAAGGTTTGCCTCCCTCTCTTAATAATTACTTTAAATGTAAATACATTAAACTCACCAATCAAAAGGCATGGAGTGGCTGGCTGAACAGATCAAAAAACCCCACCAATACTCATCAATACGCTATGTACAAGAGATTCACTTTAGATTTAAAGACACAGATAGGCTGAAAGTGAAGAAATAGGAAAAGATATTCCATGCAAATGGTAACCAAGAAAAAGAAGGGGGCTATACTTACATCAAACAAATTACACAAAGAAGGACATTATATAATGATAAAAGGGTCAATTCAACAGGGAAATATGACAATTATAAACATATATGCACTCAACACATGAGCACTTACCTATATACAGCAAATACCAACACATCTGAAGGAAAAATTTGACAATTGACAAATTGACAACAATATAATAACAGTAAAAGACTTCAATATTCCACTTACAATAATGGGTAGAATACCAAGACAAAAAAAAATCAGTGAAAAAACAGCTGATTTGAACAATACTACAGATCACATAGATCTAACAGACATATACAGAACTTTCCATCCAATAGCAAAGAATATATATGTTTCTCAAGTGCACAAGGTCCATTTTCTAGGATATATCAATGTTACATCAGAAAACAAGTCTTAACAATTTCAAGAAGATTAAATCTATTCCAAGAATTTTTTCTGACTACAGTGGAATAAAACTAGATGTCAATAATGGCAAAAAAATTAAAAATAAATAAATAAATAAATAAATAAATAAAGGAAAATTCATGAATCTGTGGAAATGGAACAACACACTCTTAAACAACTCTTGGGTAAAAGTGGAAATCAAAAGAGAATTTAAAGAGTATCTTGAGACAAATAAAAAAGAAAAGCAAACCCATACCAAAACTTATGGGATGGAGTAGAAGGAGTGTTAAGGGGGGAATTTATAACAATAAACATTTACATTAAGAAAGATCTCAAATAAACAATCTAATTTTATACATCAAGAAACTAGAAGAAAAAACTAAACCCAAATTTAGCAGACAGAAAGAAGTAATAAAGATTAGAGGAGAAATAAGTTAAATAGGGAATAGAAAATAAATCAACAAAACTAATAATTGGTTTTTTGAAAAGACAAAACTTTTTGTTTTATCAAAAATTGGTTTTTTGAAAAGACAAACCCTTAACTAAGGGAAAAAGAAAACTCAAATAAAATAAGAAGTGAAAGAGTGGACATTACAATGGATGTCTCAGAAATAAAGAGGATCAGAAGGGACAATTATAAGCAATTGTAAACACTAATAAACTGGGTAAACTAGAAGAGTTGCATAAATTTCTAGAAACATACAACCTACCAAAACTGAATGAAGAAAAAATGAAAAGCCTGAAACAAATAACAAATAAGGAGATTGAATCAGTAATTGAAAACCTCAACAAAGAAGTCCAGGACCAGGTGTTTTCATGCATAAATTCCACCAAGTATTCAAAGGAGAATACCAATCCTTCTTAAACTCTTTCAAGTACAGAAAAAGAGGGAACACTTCCAAACTCATTTTACGAAGTCAGCATCATCCTAATACCAAAACCAGATAAAGAGATCAGAAAAGAAAATTACAGGCCAACATTCCTGATGAACACAGATGAAAAATCCTCAATAAAATACTAGCAAACTGAATTCAATAGCACAGTGAAAGGATCATACACCATGATCAAGTGAAATTTATCTCTGAGATGCAGGGATAGTTCAATATATTCAAATCAATGTGATATACCATATTACCAAACGAAAGGAAAAAAAAAACATGATCATCTCACTAGATTTAGAAAAAGCATATGACAATGTCCATTGATTCATGATTACAATTCTTAGGGCTCCTGGGTGGCTCAGTCAATAGAACATGTGACTCTTGATCTCGGGGTCCTGAATTCGAGCCCCACAGCTCCATAGTCCCACACTGGGTGTAGAGTTTACTTAAAAAAAAGTCCATGATTAAAATTCTCAATAAAATAGGTATAAAGGAAACTTACCTCAGCACAATAAAGGCCATCTATGAAAATCTCACAGCTAAAATAATTAATAGGGAAAACCTGAAACTTTTCCCTTGCAGATCTGGTACAAGGCAAGGATGCCCACTCTTGCCACTTCTTTTCAAAATAGCACTGGAAGTCCTAGCCAGAGCAATTAGGCAAGAAAAAGAAAGAAAAGGCATCTATTAAAGAAAAACTCCCTTCTGTTTCTCCTTTACTCTCACACTACACCCATATTCTGACACCAGATGTGTAGGTTTTCCACACATCAAGCAATCCTCTGATATCAGATGGGTGACCTAAAATTTAACTCAATTCTGGCACTATCTACCTGGAGATAGCACTAGATTCCACAGCTTAAGAGCTCAGCCCAGCAAGACTGCTACCCCATCTTTAGATACCAATCATAAGCTCCAAGATGTCATTTGTAATCCTGACCAACTATCTATAAATTGGGGTTCTCACAACCCTTCCTTTGGGTTTGGTAACTTGCTAGAATGACTCATAGTACTCAAGGAAACACATTTACTGATTTATTATATAACAGAGAATGTGATAAAGGATGTAGATGAACAGCCAGATGAAGAGATACATAGGAGAGGTCTGGAAGTGTCCTGAGTGCAAAAGCTCCTGTACCCATGGAGTTGGGTTGCACCACCCTGTTGGCATGTAGATCTATTTACCAACACAAGCACTCTCCTAACACTGTACTTTGGGGATTTTTATAGAAGGTTCAGTGCGAGTGCATTTCCTCAATCTCTAGTCCCTCTCCCCTTCCCAGAGGATGGGGATTGGGGAAAAAAAGTTCCAAGCTTCTAATCATGGCTTTGCTTGGTCTGTCTGGTGATCAGCCCCCATCCTGAAGCTATTCAGAAGCCCACAAAGAATTGCCTCATTAGAACAAAAGCCACTCTTACCACCCAGGAAATTCCAAAGGATTTAGGAGCTCTGTGTCAGAAACCAGGGGGTAAAGATCTATCAATCTATCTGTGTGTGTGTGTGTATGTGTGTGTGTGTGTGTGTGTGTATTATTATTTATTATTACACAGCATCCAAATCAGAAAAGAAGAAGTAAAATGATCTGTTTGTAGATGACATGACCGTATTTCTAGAAAACTCTAAAGACTCAAAAAACAAACCAAACATTAGAACCAAGAGATAAATTCAGTAAAGCTGCAGAATTCAAAATCAACATACAAAAATCCGTTGCATTTTTATATACAAACAAGAAATTATCTGAAAAGAAAATTAAGAAAGAACCGCACTCATAATAACAACCAAAAGAATGAAATACTTAGGAATAAACATCAAGAGGTAAAAGATTTGTACACTGAAATTATAAAATATTGATGAAGGAAATTACAGAGACACAGGTAAATGGAAAGACAACCCATGTTCATGAATTAAAAGAATTAATATTGTTAAAAAGTCCATACTACCCAACGTGATCTACAGATTCAATGCAAATGCAATCCCTACCAAAATCCCACTGGCATTCTTTAAAGAAATGGAAAAACAATCCTAAAATTTGTATGAAACCACAGAAGACTCTGAATAGCTAAAGAAATCTTGAGAAAGAACAAAACTGGAGGCATACATCCTGAATTAAAAATATATTACAAAGTCATAGTAATCAAAACAGTGTGGTACTGGCATAAAACCATATTTATAGACCAATGGGACAGAACAGACAACCCAGAAATAAATTCACACACTATAATCAATTGGTCATTGGCAAGGGTGCCAAGAGCATACAATGGGGAAAGGATATGTCTTCAAATAAGTGGTGTTGGGAAAACTGGATTTCTACATGCAAAGAATGAAATTGGACCCTTACCTCACATCATCTCCAAAAACCATCCATCAAATGCATGGATGGATAAGTAAAATGAGTTAAATATATATTATATTATAATAATTATAACATATAATTGCATTATATATTTATATATAAATAAATGTATAAAATGTGTGTGTCTATATATGTACAGATATGGATAGATATTCCACACGATGGAATATTATTCAGCCATGAGAAAGAAGGAAATCCTGCCATTTGCAACAGTGTGGAGGAACTTAGAGGACATTATGTTGAATGAAATAAGAGAGACACAGAAAGACAAATACATGAACTCACTTATATGTGGAATCTAAAAGAGTCAAACTCATAGAAGTAGAGAGTAGAATGGTATCTGCCAGGGACTGAGGGAAGAGGGAAATGAGGAGAGCTCTTGGTCAGGGAATACAAAGTTCCAGTAATGGGACATGAACAAGTCTTGAAGATCTAATGTATAGCAATGTAACTATAGTTAATAATATTGTATTGTATACTTGAAATGTGCTAAGAGGATAAATTTTTAAGTGTTTTCACCACACACACACACACACACACACACACACACACACACACACACGAAAGAAAATGGTAATTATGTGTGGTGATGGATATGTTAACTAGCTTGATTGTGGTGCTTACTTCAAAATGTATACATATATCAAAACATCAAGTTGGAAATCTTAAATACATACAATTTTTATTTGTTAATTATACCTCAATCAAGTCAGGGAAAAAACTTAAAGTTTTGAAAAGTCAGCGTTAACTAGCAGTATAACTTTTCCCCAGAGGTAACACTATTTACATTGTAAAAGTCACCAAATATAATATGTGTTTGCTGATAAATTCAATCAATCAAAGTGATGCCTTCCAAATATTTCTTTTTATAAAGAAATCTTCTTTTATAAAATCTGAAGTGTAGCCATTCTTTAGGTCATTTGACTGGTTCTCTAGTCATCACAGCTGATGACACCTTGCCACTGGGAGTTACATCCC
Source organism: Callorhinus ursinus (assembly GCF_003265705.2). Classification (NCBI taxonomy): domain Eukaryota; kingdom Metazoa; phylum Chordata; class Mammalia; order Carnivora; family Otariidae; genus Callorhinus; species Callorhinus ursinus. The sequence continues at coordinate 18,715,791 of NW_027397089.1, read as the reverse complement.
CCATTGCAGGACTTGCTCAGGACATGACTTGAGAGAGATCCTGTGAGTGATTATGAGAAGTCTGTCTTCAGACCTCCTGGGATAGGACAGTGATTGCCTGGTGTAACTCTCTGGTTCCCCTGACTTAGCCTATACTCAGTTATTGAAAACAAGTGGAAGTTATGCTTCTCTTACTAGAAGCAGAGGAGAGAAATAGAGTGGTAACCAGAAAGAGTAGAATTATGGGAAGATCTATTCATGTAACAATAAATTAGTGAGAACAACCGCTCCTTTAGCACTCAACAGGGGTTGACCAAAAGGGATGGAGAGTATCATGGCTGGATGGTGTCTGCCTCAAAGAAACACAGGCTGGTTTTTTTAAAAAATTGTTAAATTATGAAGTAGATAATTCATATAAAGGCATAGTTTGAAATGAATATATACAAATTAAAAGAATAATCAAATGAACCCTCATGTACCTACGTTATAGTTTAAGATACAAAATATCACCAGGGCCTTTGCACCTGGGTGTACCCCATCCCTAAGATATCGCTCCTCCTAATCCCAGCATAGCCAGGAGGTATACGGAAGAGCCCATGAAGAGATCAAAGATACTGAGGCATTTGTTGATTGTGGCATATCAGTCTGGGGATGAAACATGCTGGAGAAGATGGGACACTAAAGGCCCATGCCGGTGGGATGGTTGATGTGGAATAGGGCGGGTTCAATCGTGGTGTCTCCTGCAGGGAGGATGGTGGATACTCTGACTTCACAGAATTTAGCTTTGATTTAGAAGGAAGATGCTGGGATTATTTTATGGGGTGGGGTGGGTGGTGATGGGTGACTGATAGAGGTCAGAGGGTCAGGAGTGGGTGTTCCCTGGGGAATGATGTCAGGAAGACTGGAACACCAGGTTGCAAGAGAGGCACATGGCCATCCCAAGGCTGATTAGCCTCTGCTACAGGTAATGGTTTTATATGTTGCACATCTGGCAGCCAAGCTGGGACTCAAGCAGAGGTTTTCTAACTTATTTTGTTGCTCTTGCCACTTCCTATTGTAGGAGAGAGAGTCGACTTTTTGCTTTTGTTCGTTTGGTCTGGAAATTGCAAATGTGAACGAAAGCCATGTCGGGGGGGTGGTGGTGGTGGTGGGGAAAATGAGGTAGAAAACTGCCGGGTGCTTTCAATTCAGATAGGAAAACAGAAGCTACGTGCAGTTCTGGGAATCCTCTGCTTAGGGCACGTAGCCAGGAAAAGATTTCCAAATGGGAAGACCCAAGATAACAGCCCTTCCCGGATCCTAAAACTACCAGCACGTAGATCATAATTAAAGGGAGGCAGGTTTGCTGGGAGAGTTTCAAGGGTCAAAAGCAAATAATAAAACACTGGAGTTGGCAGAGTTAAAGACACTCCTCAGTAGGACACAAATCCTCTCAAAGACAGGAGGAAAGAAGAGAAATTACTCCATATGGGAAGGGGTAACTGAGTAAGCTGCTTGCAAGTGCCACCCTTTTGCTTCTAGCAACACTTCGGGTCTCTCTTGCAGGCTTCCTGCTAGGTTCTCCTTGTCACCTTCGGGACTGAAGGCGCCCTGCATCTCTGTCTCCGCAGCAGCCCAAGGCTTCCTCTGTCTTGTGATCTCAGTGGCGATGCAACAACGAGTTTTTCAAAAGGAATTTTACCAGTTAAGGGAACTAAAACACGACATTTTTTTTAGGAAGTACAAAGTTAGAAATTCTGATCTGAATTTATTGAGAAGAAATGGCAACAGTAATACCTTTTTTTTTTAAGATTTTATTTATTGATTTGATAGAGAGAGAGAGAGAGAGCACACAAGCAAGGCAAGCGGCAGGCAGAGGGAGAAGCAGGCTCCCCGCCGAGCAGACAGCCCGCTATGGGGCTCGTGATCTGGGATCATGACCTGAGCCGAAGGCAGATGCTTAACCGACTGAGCCACCCACGCGCCCCAGTGACATGTTTCTTAACTGATGACTGAATAGACTCAAACTGAAACAAACACCGGATGCTGGGAGCCAGCAGTCATGTGCACTTCTGCTCCCTGTAATGAAGTTCTTTGCTTACCAAGGGTCCCTTGTGTTTGTGTCCAAATTTGCCAAATTTACTTATGACGCTATGTCCTCAATTAAATGTTATATAATCTGATAAGAATACATATGAAAAATGTTGGAAATCTTAAAGGCAAATTACTAAGAAAAGTGCTGTGGGAAGACTGCTATAAAACACTGCTATAAAAGACTGGAATAACATAAAAAACCTAAAAATAATCTGCCTTTAGAGAATTTGTCAATTGTGTGCAAACAGCAAACACTGAAAATCATAGAAAATACTCTAGGGGTTTGGTTTACTTCAGAAAGCTGATTCAGAGCTCCGATCAGGGGGACTCCTGCACAAAGAAAACCCCTTGGCCTAACGTCAACCAATTGGCAAATAAGAGAACATGTATATGCTTTGACATAAAATTAAAAATTTAAGGTATAAAGATATACTTTTAAATGAATCCTGTCTTCACTGATTTTTTTTTTCCCTGCAAAGCAAATACTTTCCAGTCTTACATAGGATAACATAACGCCAGAAGGATTCAGGTAGCAAAAAGAGTATGAGGTTTTGCTGAGTACTCAAGTGGTTTTGGATATGTAAACCTTGGGAATTCGGCATAAGGAAATACAAATTGTTTTATATAATAAAATGAGAAAAATCTGAACTTCCCAGGGCCAATCCAGGAAGAAGGGAGTAAGGAGGAGAGATGGAAAGAGGAGCTAGCAAGGTTGCGGAGAGGCTGGAAGTGATAGAGAAAAAAAAAATGGCCAGTGAAAAAGGCCTAGTGGAATGGGGCTGAAGACTTTTAAGAACAAAGATGTATAAAAAAAACAGGGGTTGCTTGTATTTTCCTTGAGGAAAAGATGCCTCACTTTATCCCTACAGCTGATACTCACTGAGCATTCTCTCATTGTTTTCAGCATTGGAGCTACTGCACGCATGATCAAATGTCTGCCTTTGTGAGAACTGTATTCTAGTGGGACTGTAAAACTGATAAAACCGGTTAACTCTTGGGGGCACCTGGGTGGCTCAGTCGTTAAGCGTCTGCTGTCGGCTCAGGTCATGATCCCAGGGTCCTGGGATCGAGCCCCGCATCGGGCTCCCTGCTCCGCGGGAAGCCTGCTTCTCCCTCTCCCACTCCCCCTGCTTGTGTTCCCTCTCTCGCTGTGTCTCTCTCTCTCGAATAAATAAATAAAATCTTCAAAAAAAAAAAAACAACAACTGGTTAACTCTTCCCAAACCTTCAGTCAAATCTGTGCCATATTGGTGGGAATTACGGAAAGGTGCTCGGACGCATCCAGACTGATAGGGTAAGAACGGAAACAGGATGGCTATGTGATTTGCAGATGCAGGAGTCTGAAGTCAGAGATGATCATGATAACTCAAGACGTCAGGATTTAACGAAATATTGGGGAGGATTTTTAGACTTTCTACTAGTATGGAATGAGATTCAAAGTAATCTTATCTAGATCACAAGGAAGGGTGACCCTCCTGATCCCTGAATCACTATCGCAGACGAGGGCTATGTATCCCAAGCTAGCACCAGTGCCTGAGATGTGTCAGGCTGCAAATTCGTTTCTTTTCCTTATCATAGTCCTTTCCTGGAGTTTTACCCCTTCCCCATTCTAAGAGAAACTCCATTTAAGCCTTGAGCAGTGCGTTCCTCTCCCACCTTCCCAAGCCCATTTTGTACAGTATTCCTCTGTGCTCAGGAAGGACTGGAGTAGGTGATGGTTATACACTTGCCAGGGGTGGTTAGAAATCTGTTAAGTTCCCTAGTGACTCTCGGGTTAGCCCCTCCGTCCAGGTGGCTGTGTTTGTATACTACAGGAAGTCAGTGTTGGAGTCCACAGTGGTGTGGCTCAGCTGTAACAATGTTGTCTACGTTCCAGAAATAGCTTGATTTGTCTTCTCTTACCTCAAACACAACAGACAAAAAAAGGCACAGTCCATTTCCTAAGCTGCCAAAGAGGGGTTAGTTGGGCCGATGTTTCAGTCCTGAAAAAGGAGCTCTGTATTTCCCTATAGAGAAGTCAAGTATTACTCTTGCTTTTCCTACCTGGGGTGGCTGAAGGATTACTTCCTCATTGTCATATGGGTTAAAATAATAGCTTGGGAAAGAAGGAAAGAAGACAGTGATCAGTTCCCTGAAGTGTAAACTCATGAACAGAGATTGCTGGTTTTATTTATGGATGCCTCCTTAGCAGGTGGTTGGAAGGGCAGGAAAGGCATTTAAAGAACAGTATGGTATATCTGAGGCAAAGAAGAGCTTCTCTGAGTTCCAGGAAGTAGTTTGATTTTTTTTTTTAAGATTTTTATTTATTTATTTATTTGAGAGAGAGAATGAGAGAGAGAGAGAGTACATGAGACGGGGGAGGTCAGAGGGAGAAGCAGACTCTCTGCTGAGCAGGGAGCCCGATGCGGGACTCGATCCTGGGACTCCAGGATCATGACCTGAGCCGAAGGCAGTTGCCTAACCAACTGAGCCACCCAGGCGCCCAGTAGTTTGATATTCTTAAACAAAACCCCCCAAAATCCACAAAACTTGGAGCTGGATTTTGAATCTTGTTTTGGCTATTTCCTAAGCATATGAACTTGGGCAGATTACCTAAATTTGCTGATCTTTGTTTTTCTCATTTCTAAAATAAATTTAATTTCTCTTCTACACAATAAGCCTGAGTGGCAACCTCTCTTCTACACAATAAGCCTGAGTGGCAACCTTCCAACCTTTGTTGGAATTTGGCCATGGATCGATGTGCCAGATGATTGATGGGGTTTGCCGAAACAATATCCACTTACCTGGTGTTGAAGAGCCACATTGGAGGTAACTTATTCTCAGGGACACTGCCAATCATCGAACCGTAGAGCTTAGTGGCCATATTACTCAAATCTGTTTCCAGACCAGCCCATAAATGCATGTTTTAGTTCAGGGGAGAAAAAAGGCCTGGGATGAAAAACAGAAAGAGCAATGTGACACTTAGAATATTCAGTCACGGATGTCATTTCCTAGCGGCCCCGTAATAAACTCCATCACGTAACGGAGAGGGATGCTATTCCCCACTTGGTCAAAGGTGGGCACACTGCTCTGGCACTCTGAGGATCCTGCATGGTTGTGTCAGGGCCTGTTGGAGCTGTGGCAGCACCCAGACAGGGACTTCTGTGTATTAGCAAATTGCACCTGCCAGAGGGCAGGACCCGCCGTGGGCCCTCATGCACTGTGGGCCTGTAGCAATACACAGCACAAGTAGGCTTACTGGACAATATGCAAGATGTGCCCAGCAATTTTTAGAAACATGGGAGCAACAACAAGTAAAAATTGTGGTTAATTAAATTAGAAAATGGCATTAGGAAGTGCTTATCACACACTCGGTCCTCAACATCTATTAGTTATTGTTATTCCAAATGCTGTTCTCTAAATAGCAGAATTGATTCATCCTTCCTCTGTGCCACTTCTGTGCACAGTAGGTATTTCTTTTCTCACTTCAATTAAAATTGTATTTAACTGAAGTTAATTGAAAAACTTAAGCATATGCCAGCTTTACTATATTAGAAAAAAATGTTAGTGGGAAGAAATTTCAATTGTATCCAAGAAATGATGATATGGCTAGACGTGGTTTAGAAATTATCCCTAAAACAAATTTTTGGAAATCCACTACATTTATTTAGATATACTTCTTTATTGCCTGAAGTATATTTACAGTGAGCCAGGATCTATTTGAAAGAAAGAAACAGAAGTTCCGAAATGTAGAGTGGTAGATATTCCTTTTCATGTTATATATGAGGAAAAATTAATTTGTCAAATGTTTAAAATTTGGCAAAATTATTTGAAGGATGAACAAATGCCTGATGAAATAGGATTGGATTTAAAGTGATAAGAAGATCAAGGGGATAAAAAAGTCTTCTTAATCCTTCAAGATTGCAAAAATTGGTTGCCCAAAGACACAACATATCAAGTGTATTAAACGGAACCACATTGCACATGTATCATTTTCCTTTTAAAACTTGAAAGACCTTTTATAGTTTTGCTATTGGAATAAAATATAAAGTATCAGTTTTGACTTTACAGTTATTTTATTTTATTTTTGTACTTCAGAGCCAAGATTCTTTTCTCTCAGGTCTCAAACATCTTTATAGGCTTTTAAATTCTCAGAGATCTAGACAGTGATTAAATGACCCTGATAAGTAAGGGTGTAAAATAGACATGAGAAAGAAGCCAAGCCCATTTACAGCTAGCGCCCACAACATCCCAGTGAACTATAAAGCGAGAGTGTTTAAGGTGTTTGCCAGAGAAGCAGAAGCTGAGTCAACAAAACAAAGTACAAAGCTGTAGATTTGTCTGGAAAGAAAATACAATCACATTGATGATGGGAATGTGGGAGCTAGTGAGAATTCTTGGCAAAATTTTAGAGAGAAAGCTTTAAGGGTCGACTGCAACATAAACATGAAATTAGCAGGAATGGTAACAATGATGCAAGAGGTTTGGATTTTATTATGAGAAAATGGAAGTTGATCAAGTTTCTGGTATCAATCTTCTTGGTGTTATTTATTGCTATATAATGTGTGTGGTGCTGCTGATGGAAACTTGAGTTTAACTTTAAAAAGGGAGTCACCGATGACAGCAGTTGAGATACAAGTTTCAAATTCTCCCTGTTCAAGTTGAAGGATTCCTGAAATGGTATACGCAGATGAAGAACAAGAAATTCCCCAAATGGAACATGTGAAAAGCATGGTGAAGGATGGAGAGGGTTGAGGACCTAGGTTAGAAGCTCAGGAAAGATGAATAGAAGATAAGGATGAAAATATGGAGGTCTAAACAGGGGACAGAGTTGGACTTCATCAAACCGGCTTTACCTCCTTTGCGGATATCTGTTCACTTAAAAGATTTCTGTATGTGAGGCAGAAAACAAATAGCATATCTATATTTAACATAGAAATTACTGGGCTTGAAGAAAAGAGCCTGAAAAATCATGGAAGGGTCAGTAAAGTATAAGAGGGAGGAAGTTTAAATGGCATAAGGATTAACATCTGCCTTTCACTGAGCACCTACTGGGAGCTTGCTACTCCAATGGTCCTTTTTATAGTCATTATTTAATTAACTTCCCAACCGTATTTTGGAGAGTTTTTTAATCTCTATTTTATGGAGGAAGGAAGCTCTCTGGGCCCAAGATCACATGTGTGCTAAGTGATAGAGCCAGAATTTAGATGGATTTTGCCACAGTCCAGAGGCAAAGTTCTTTCTTCTCTGTGCCTATTAACAGAGACTGGGGGTTGGGAGTTGGCTGCAGGACAAGAAATTAGACCAACTCAAATAACCTAGAAAGAATTAAGAATTTAGCCAAATTATGGAAGCAGCCAAAGCATCCATTGATAGATAAATGGATAAATAAGATGTGGTAAATAATATATATAATAGAATATTATTCAGCCATAAAAAAGAATGATATCTTGGCATTTGCAGCAACATGGATGGATCTAGAGAGTAAAATGTTAAGTGAAATAAGTCAGAGAAGGACAAATACCATATGATTTCACTCATATATGGAATTAAAAATATTTATTTATTTATTTTAGAAGTAGGGGGAAGGGGCAGCGGGAGAGGGAGAGAGAGAAGCTCAGGCAGACTCTGCGCTGTGCATGGAGCCTGACTCAGCCTGGCTCGATCTCATGACCCTGAGATCACGACCTGAACTGAAACCAAGAGTTGGACACTTAACCGACTGAGCCACCCAGGAGCCCCACCTATGTGGAATTTAAGAAACAAAACAAGCAAAGAAAAATGAGACACACCAAAAAACAGACTCCTAAATATAAAGAACAAACAAAAGAGGCAAACAAATTTGCCTCCCCCATTTAATTCTACTAATTCAAGGAATTAAGCCGTCTTACTCATTTCTGTATCTCCATCTCCTCAAACAATGTAGTCAAAATTCAAAATTCAAAATTCACCAGAACAAACTGGTGGTTGCCAGAGGGGAGGTGGATGGGGGGATGGGTGAAATAGGTAAAGGGGATCAAGAGTACACTTATCTTGATGAGCGCTAAGTAGTGTATAGAATTGCTGAATCATTACACTGTATACCTGAAACTAAGATAACACTATATGTTAATTATACTAGAATTAAAATAAAATTTAAAAAAGAAAAAAGAAAACATAAACAAGTTTGTTATTTAATTATAAATAATAACATTAAGCCCATTACATGTTAACATCAATATATATTTTTATGGAAAAAACTGTATTTTCTAAAACCAAAAAAAAAAAGTTGGGACGCCTAGGTGGCTCAGTCGGTTAAGCATCTGCCTTCGGCTCAGGTCATGATCCTGGGGTCCTGGGATCCAGTCCTGCATCAGGCTCCCTGCTTAGCAGGGAGCCTGCTTCTCCCTCTGCCTGCTGCTCCCCCTGCTTATGCTCTCTCTCTCTGACAAATAAATAATAAAAATAATTGAAAAAAAAGTTGATGGGAATTATGGCATTATTTTACATTTTTTGCAAACCTCCTTTTAATAGAAGACAGCTGGAATTTTTTTTTTATAAACAACAGAAATTTATTTCTTGGGGTGCCTGGGTGGCTTAGTCAGTTCAGCATTCGACTCTATTTATTTATTTAAATTCAATTAATTAACATATAATGTATTGCTAGTTTCAGAGGTAGAGTTTAGTGATTCGTCAGTTGCATATAACACCCACTGCTCCTTACATGAAGTACCCTCCTTAATACCCATCACCCAGTTACCCCATACCCCCACCTACCTCCCCTCCAGCAGCCCTCTGTTTGTTTTCTATAGTTAAAAGTTTATTATGGTTGGTCTCTCTCTCTCTGATTTTGTCTTAGACAGTTGGATTCTTGTATCTACTTCTGCACTCAATCTTTTTGTTGTTTTTGATTGACGCATATGAAGAAAACCTGGCCTCACATAGATACACACCTAAAAATGGGAGGAGTATTTTAATAGCCTTTTCAGATATTTGCAGATAGTCTGTTTCTATATTCAAACTTAACAAGTGGTAGTTTCTTTTCTATTTTTTTTTAAGATTTATTTATTCATTTGAGAGAGAGAGAGCGTAAGTAGGAGGTGGGGAGGGAGAGTCTCAAGCAGACTCTCCACTGAGCATGGAGCCCAACACAGGGCTCCATCTCATGACCCTGAGATCATGACCTAAACCGAAACCAAGAGATGGACACTCAACCAGCTGAGCCACCCAGGCACCCCTGACAAGTGGTAGTTTCTTAAATGTTTGTTGCAATTTGAAATCTGGAACTATATCAAGGAACTCTCATACTCTGATATATTAAAATCTATTGGGCTATCTTTCACGCATCATGCATTGGTTTATTTTGGAAAATATTGTTTACAGTTATGCAGATCTTTCAAATGTTAACACATTTCATTATACAATATCAAAATATCACATTTGTTATATCATCCTTGATCTCATTAGAAAAGTCTTTCCGTATCAGGAAGATGTCAAGCTCATAGTAGCTGATCCAAGTTTTCTGAAATTTTAATTTTCACTTGTGTGCTCAAATTTCAACATTGGTAACAAATACTGTCAGTGTGTTCTTGAGGTGACTAGCTTGCAACTCAATACAAACAATATGTGGTGAGTGAAGAATATAACAACTACTAGTATTGTTCAGGGATTTGTGCTGAGGTTACAGTAGTCTTACCTACCATTGCTTTTGAACTATTAACACTAATGTCAACAAAAGAGAAAAGAAGAAAACGCAAATGTAATCTTAGTATTCTTATGAAATGAAAATAGTTTTGCCTTTGCTGACCTCTTAAAATGTCTTGTGGACCCTTACCAGGATGCACCAGACTTTGAGAACCACTACTCTACATGATAATCCTCTTGCTACATTGCTGGTCTCATCTCCTATCACTCTCTGCCTTGGTTAGAAAGTTCCACGACTTATGGGTGTTTGCATTAGCTGTTCCTTCCACAGGCGGCTGGCCCCAAGACGGTGTCCTTCCTGTTACCAGATTTCAGCTCAAATGGCAACTCCTAGAGGCACTTCTTCTGATTACTCAGTTTAAAAAGTACGAATGAGATCTTGCCATTTGCAATGACGTGGATGGAACTGGAGGGTGCCTTGCTGAGTGAAATAAGTCAGAGAAAGACATGTATCATATGACCTCACTAATACGAGGAATTCTTAATCTCAGGAAACAAACTGAGGGTTGCTGGAGTGGTGGGGGGTGGGAGGGATGGGGTGGCTGGGTGATAGACATTGGGGAGGGTATGTGCTATGGTGAGCACAGCACTGTGAATTGTGCAAGACTGTTGAATCACAGATCTGTACCTCTGAAACAAATAATGCAATATATGTTAAGAAAAAAAAAGAAGATAGCAGAAGGGGAAGAATGAAGGTGGGTAAATCGGAGGGGGAGACGAATCATGAGAGACGATGGACTCTGAGAAACAAACTGAGGGTTCTAGAGGGGAGGGGGGTGGGGGATGGGTTAGCCTGGTGATGGGTATTAAAGAGGGCACATTCTGCGTGGAGCACTGGGTGTTATGCACAAACAATGAATCATGGAACACTACATCAAAAATTAATGATGTAATGTATGGTGATTAACATAACAATAAAAAATTTAAAGAAAAAAATACCTCTTTCCCCTAGCCATTCTCTATTATATTACCTTGCCTTATCTTCTTTATAAGAGGGATCATTTAATACTATCTTTTAATTAATGAATTAATTTGCCTCCCCCATTTAATTCTACTAATTCAAGGAATTAAGCTGTCTTACTCATTTCTGTATCTCCATCTCCTCAAACAATGTAGTCAAAATTCAATAAATATTCATCGAATAGATAGATTTTTTTAAAGGACCTTGAGGAATTAAAAAAAGGTGGATTTGGCAGTAATTTGAAAAGTACAAAGCCTTATAAAGGTGGTTTATTATAGCTTTCAATATTAATTTCCTGATGACCATAATCTCCTGGCCATTATTTCCCATTTTTAAACATGATTACAATCAGACTTTAATATTGTCTCCAAACAAATATAGAACTTGTATTCTTCTATTTTCCCCTTTTCATTATTACACTTGGGTGAAGTGCAAAATATTTTAGGATATAAATGAAGAAGCCAGAAAGACAATATAAACCTCCTTACTTGTAAAAAAAAAAAATTTCTTCCATAGTGTCTTTAGGGGGTAGTGTAAAGGTTAAAGTTTTACAATTACATACATAAGAATATTGTACATTATTTATAAGAATTATTCATAAATCCTGTATATTTGTTATTGTAAGTGAATTGCAAGTCATATTTAAATCTGTAATTGTTTGTGGATAGAAATTAAAAGTTTTTATATTGATCTTATATCTGATAACCTTGCTAAACTCTTACTACAGACTAATCAATGTAGTAGATAAAATAAGTTTTCTGTATATGAAAACATTGTTTACTAAATGATATTTAGTATTGTTTACTAAATGATATTTTTCTCTTTTTTCTTTTTTTATTATGTTGTTTTAAACAGGAATAGGGAGATCGTGCATTTTAGTTTGCCTATGTGGGAAGATAAGTTTTTATATGATTTCCCCTCCTTTCTTACTTCTTGTTTTCACCTAACAGTATAGGTCTTGTTATGTTTATTTTAAAGAAAATGCTTTTTAACATTTCACCATTAAGCGTGATGTTCACTCTAAGGATTTAGTTTTTACGTTATTTTGTTTAGATTCTTTTATCATGTTAGTGATATTTTCTTCTATTTCAAGTTTTCCAAGTTTTTAATCATAAAGCAATGCTTTGTGTGTCTGCATCTATTGAGATGATCAAATGCTTTTTCTACTTTTATTTTTTAATGAGAAAGTTGTATCAGCATATTTTATCACGTTGAACGATTCCTGCAATATATCCCACTTGGTCATAATATATTTCTTTTCTTATTTATACATTGCGAGATTTGGTTTGCTAATATTTTACTTGTATTTTTGCAGCTATGTCTGGAGTGATATTGGTCTGTAATTTACATTCATAATATGAGAAAGGACTATTTTTGTTTGGCTTGGAGTGTCAAGGTTGTACGAATCTCATGAGTTCAGATATATTTCTCTTTTTATTCTTTGAAAGAGTTTATATAAGATGGGAATGATCTGTTTTTAAATGTTTATGGAGGGCATGTTTGGTAAAACAAACACAAAAATGTAAAAATCAAAAAGGGAAAGCTAGTTTTTTCCTCCTGCATTAGAATTAAGAACTTCTACTCATCAAGTGCACTTTAAAGAAAGTGAAAATACAACTCAGAGAAATAACTGTACTATGTGTAATTGCCAAAAGATTAATATGTGCAGATTACCTTAAAACATCTACAAATAGGGTAGATGTTTTAAGTTAAGCATCTGCCTTTGGCTCAGGTCATGATCCCAGGGTTCTGGGATTGAGCCCCATGTCAGGCTCGCTGCTCAGTGGGGAGCCTGCTTCTCCCTCTCCTTCTGCTGTTCTGCCTGCTTGTGCGTGCTCTCTCTCTCAAATAAATAAATAAAATCTTTAAAAAAACCAAACATCTACAAATCATTAAGAAACAAGCAATGAAACATAAAAAGTGATCTATATAACTTCATTGTAATCATTGTCCCCCTCTATTCTGTTCCATCTACCTTACATAGGTAACGATTTTTATTAGTTTTACTTTAATTATTCCAGGTTTTTAAATGCATAGATGAATATATGTGTGTGTGTGTGTGTGTGTGTGTGTGTGTTCCTATTTAAGCTACTTTCTTACCCACTGACATCACTTAATGGCAAAATCCTAGAAGTATTTCCACATCTGTACATAGAGATTTTCTTCATTCTTATTTTTAAAATAGCTGCACAGTATTTCGTCCTGTAGATTTTTTGTTTTTATTGTAAGAGGCAGTCTCTTATGTTAGGAACATGGATTTTCCCCTATCTTTGGCTATTAGAAATACTGCTACAAGGAATAACCTTGTGCACGAGTTATTGTACAGTTATATAAGTGCTTATGAGGAACAGATTCCCAGAAGGGAGATATCTGGGTCAAAGAGTAAATGCAAGCTATATAGTTTTAATGGACATTGCTAGATTACCTACCTTGGCCTTGTGTCATGTGAAGCAATCCCCACGTGGAAAGTGTGAGAGTACCTGGTTCTTCACAGCCCCTCATACAGAATCTGTTGTTCAACGTTTAGACCTTGGGTTATTTAATAGGTGAGAAATTATATTTTGGTAGAGTTCTAATCACATTGCTCTTATTAAGAGTTATGTTAAGGGGCGCCTGGGTGGCTCAGTTGGTTAAGCATCTGCCTTTGGCTCAGGTCCATGATCCCAGGGTCCTGGGATAGAGCCCCAAGGCTGGCTCTCTGCTCAGCAGGGGGCTGCTTCTCCCTCTCCTTCTGCCCCTCCCCCTGCTTGTGCTCTCTCTCTCTCTCTTTCTCTCTCTCAAATAAATAAATAAATAAAATCTTTAAAAAATAGAGTTGTGTTAAGAATCTTTTTAGAAGGTATTATGCTGAGCAAAATAAGTCAATCAGAGAAAGACATGTATCATATGATCTCACTGATATGAGGAATTTTTAATCTCAGGAAACAAACTGAGGGTTGCTGGAGTGGTGGGGGTTGGGAGGGATCGGGTGGCTGGGTGATAGACATTGGGGAGGGTATGTGCTATGGTGAGCGCTGTGAATTGTGTAAGACTGTTGAATCACAGATCTGTACCTCTGAAACAAATAATACATTATATGTTAAAAAAAAAAAAAGAAGATAGCAGGAAGGGAAAAATGAAAGGGGGGAATCGGAGGGGGAGACAAACTATGAGAGACTATGGACTCTGAGAAACAAACTGAGGGTTCTAGAGGGGAGGGTGTGGGGGGATGGGTTAGCCTGGTGATGGGTATTGAGGGCACGTTCTGCGTGGAGCACTGGGTGTTATACGCAAACAATGAATCATGGAACACTACGTCAAAAACTAATGATGTAATGTATGGTGATTAACATAACATAATAAAAAAAAACTGTGAGAGAATTTTCAAAAAGGCATAAAATTGTATATCCAGCCAAGACAGTGCTTGCTATATTTGACTCATCAAATCACCCTCTGAACCAAATAGAGAAATATAGAACAATAATAGAGAAAGTATTAAAATATATACCTGTGAAAAAATTAAAAAAATTAAAAAAAGAATCTTTTTAGAAGTTTAAAGACAATTTTCACTAGGTACAATTTTAGGGTGACAGGACTCTGAAGACATAGTCTCCTATCTGACTTCCATTGATCTTGTCAAGAAGTCATCTGTCTAATCATGATTTTTTTCTTTTAGATTTTATTTATGTACTTATGTAAGAGAGAGAGAGTGAGCACAAGCAGAGAGAGAAGCAGTGGTAGGGGGAGATGGAGAGGGAAAGAATCTCCAGCAGACTCTATGCTGAGCCCCGTGTGGGGCTCAATCCCAGATCCCACCACCCTGAGATCATGACCTGAGCGGAAACCAAGAGTCAGATGCCCAACCAACTAGCCACCCAAGCATCCCTAATCATGATCCTTTTTTATTTTCTGTCTAAAGGTTTTTAAAAATCATTTTTTGTCTTTTGGGTTCTACAGTTCTACCACAAAGTTCCAGGTTATTTTTTATTTTTCTAGTTGGGATTCACTGATAATCCTGTTTATGAGCATTGGTTTCTTTGATCATTCCTGGATAGTGCTAACTAGTAGCTCTTCAAATGTTCTCATTCTCTCTATTTTTTCCTTTTTAAAGTTCTATTAGAGGTATACCTTCTTATCTTAGTTTCTATAGTTCTTAATACCTCTGTCATATTGTTTTATTTTTCCGTATCTGTGCTGCATTCTGGGTAATTTCTTCAAATTCCTGTTCTAGCCCTCCAAATCTTGTTTCAGTTATGCCAAAGACATGCTTAACCTGTACATTAAGAGTTTAAGTTTAGAAGCTGTTATTTTACTTTCTCTAAGTTTTAGCTTTTTTCCCCCTAATTTACTAAATAGGTTTTGGTAGTTTATTTTATCTTTAAAAAAAAAAAAGATTTTATTTATTTATTTGACAGAGAGAGACATAGCGAGGGAGGGAACATAAGCAGGGAGAGTGGGAGAGGGAGAAGCAAGCTTGCCGCAGAGCAGGAAGCCCGACATGGAGCTAGATCCCAGGACCCTGGGATCATGACCCCAGCTGAAGGCAGCCCAAGGCAGATGCTTAACGACTGAGCCACCCATGTGACCCGTTAGTTTATTTTATCTTTATCATGTTTGTAAACCCCTCTTTTATTATAAAAATAAAACTTATTATTCTTGTGGTGTGTGTGCAGAATCTGGAGTGATATCCCCTATTTCATTATTGATACTAGTATTTTGTCTTTTCTTTTTTTTCTTTATAAGTCTTGCTATAGGTTGATCAATTTTATTGATATTTTCAATAATCATTGTTACCTTGATTTCTGTACCATTCTGTTTTTAATTTCACTCATTTCTTGCTCTTATTCTTAATTTTTTTTCCCATCCTCCTGCTTTGAATTTACTTTGCTCTTCTTTTTCTAGGTGAAAGCTTTTTGGTTTGAGACTTTCCCTCTTTTCTAATGCATTCATTTAATGTTACAAGTTTCCCTTTTAGCAATGCTTTCGCTATATCCCATAAATTGATATATTTCCATTTTCTTTCAATTCAATGCATTTTTTAATTCCCTTGAGGTTTCCATTTTGAAAGAGAACCATGTAGAAGTGTATTGTTTAGTTTTCAAGTGTTTGGAAATTTTCTTGTTTTCTTTCTGCTGTTGATTTTTAGTTTGATTCCATAATGGTCAGAAAACATACTCTGTATGATTTAAATTTTAAAACATATTTTGAAATTTGTTTAATGGCCTAGGATATGACTTATCTTGGTACATATTCCATGAGCACTTGAAAATAATGTGGGTTTTTTTGTTGTTGTTAGGTGGAGTGTTCAACAAATGTTGATAAGACCTTGTTGTTTGATGGTGCTATTGACTTCCATATCTTTGCTGATTTTCTGTCTAGTTGCTCTATCAATTATTGAAGGAGCAATGCTGAAGTTTCTAGTTATGGTTGGAGATTTGTCTGTTTTTCCTCTCCTTTCCATTTGTTTTTGCTGCACCTATTTTTCAGCTCTGTTATGTGGTGCATATACATTTAGGATTAATATGTCTTTTGGTGGATTAGCACTTTTATCATTATATTATGTTCCTCTGGCTCTGGTGGGGTTTCTTTTCTTTTTTTTTTTTTTGGCTCTGAAGTTCACTTTATCTGATGTGAATACAGTCCTTTATAATTAATATTTGTGTGATAGAAGTGTTTGCATCCTTTTACTTTCAACCTGTTTATACCTTTATATTTGAAATGAGTTTCTTTTAAAATATCATAGTCCTATTTTCAAGTCTACTCTGCCAATATTACTTTTAATTTGTTTATTTGGACCATTTACATTTGATGTAATTATTGATATGTTAGGGCTTACGTCTGCCATTTTTTGTGTTTGTTTTCTATTTGTTCTCTCTGTTTTTATTTTTTGTGTTTTGTTTTTCTTGTCTTCCTGTGGGTTTCTTGTAAGTTTTGTAGAATTCTCTTTTGTTTTATCTATAGTGTTTTTGAGAGTTTCTCTATGTATAACTTCTTTTAAGGTTGCTCTAGGTATTACATATACATAACTTATCATACTAATGTCACTGTTTGACCAGTTCGAGTGAGTAACAAAAACTTACTCCCATTTACATTCTTTTATCCTCCCCCACTCATAATACAATTGTCTTAAATATTTACTCTACATATATATTTGGAACCACATTACATACTGTTATAATTTTTGTTTCAACCATCAAACATATTTTAGGAAACCCAAGAGAAAAAAGTCTATTGTAATTATTCATATTTTTGCTTACATGTTCTTTCTTCCCATGTGATATTTCATGATTCCTTCTATTGTTTTAAGTTTAGAGAACTTCTTGAGTCATTATTTTAGGGTGGGTCTGCCAGTGACAAATTCTACTAGTGTTCCTTAATTTGAGAATGTCTTGCATTCCCCTTCATTCCTAAGTGTATTTGTGCTATATCTAGAATTCTGGGTTGTCAGTTCTTTTCTTTCAGCACTTGAAAATTGTGCCACTTTCACCTGGCTTTCATAGTTGCTGATGTGAAATGTGCTGTCTTTGGAATTTTCTCCTAAATATAAGGTGTCATTTCGCCCCACTGCTTTAAAGATTTTTTATCTTAAGTGTTCAGAAGTTTGACTTTAATGTGCCTTGGTAGAAATTTTTTTTTGTTTATCCTCTTTCAGTGTTAGTAATAGTGGGTTAACAGAAGAGTTACTGAATTGATTTAACTTGGATGGAAGAAGTTTTGAAACTGATATGCTTTTACTTTAAAGTTATATCAATTTTTTAAAAAGATGAACAAGTTTTGTCAATATATATGTGCATAATAAAGGAAGAATTTTTGGTACTTGATTCAGTTATTGAAAAGCTTTTAAGTGTATTTGGAACTTGGATATGTGGAATTATTTTTGACTATAAATTTTATGGAATCTACATACAGATCCAAGTAAATTGTAAAGTTAGCTTCCTGGCTGAGATGTGTTGAATGTATAAAATATGCATGAAATTTCAAACACTAAGGGCAAAAAAAGAATGTGAAACATCGTGGTAATTTTTCTATTTGGGTAAGTGTTGAAATGATAAAATTTTGACATACTGGTTAAACAAGATATATTCTTAAAATAACTCACCTGTTTCTTTTTACTTCTTAACATGGCTACTAGAAAGTTTTAAGTTACATATGTGGTTCACATGATAGCATTATATTCTATTGAGTAGCTCTGCTTATGGCTGGCTCCGCACACAGAGAAACTGTTTTGAAGACAAATGAGTTAAATGAATGTAGCAACTGGTTATTTTGAAAGCCACATTTTCTCCTGTTACAAAAAAGATCTAATTGAATTGAGAAATAGAAATAATTTGGATTCAAACTGAGGTTCTTCTACTTCCTAGTTTTATGTCCTTTGACAAGATTATTAACATCTTGCAAATAATCTATTTTGTAGGGCTGCTGTGAGGATCAAACAAAATAGAACAGATAATGGGCACATAGTTACCCGTAAATCTGTGGTTAATGATTAAAACTCGAAATCAAAAAGAAGCTAAAGTAAGGGGGCACCTGGGTGGCTCAGTCAGTTATGCATCTGACTCCTGATTTTGCCTTAGGTCATGATCTCAGGGTCCTGGGATTGAGCCCCGCCTCAGCTTTTGCTCAGCCTGGGGGCGGCTTCTCCCTCTGCCCCTCGCCCTGCTCATGTGCACACACTCTCTCTCTCAAATAAATAAAATCTTAAAAAAAAAAAAAAAGAAGCTGGGGCGCCTGGGTGGCTCAGATGGTTAAGGGTCCGCCTTCCGCTCAGGTCGTGATCTCAGGGTCCTGGGATCGAGTCCCGCATCGGGCTCCCTGCTCGGCAGGGAGTCTGCTTCTCCCTCTGCCTCTGCTGTTCCCCCCACCCCTGCTCGTGCTCTCTCTCTCTCTCTCTCCCTGTCAAATAAATAAATAAAATTAAAAAAAAAAAGAAGCTAAAGTAGAAAGTGATTGGACGGATAAAGAGGAGGGGATGTATTCTTAGAAAGTTCAACATGGAGAGGAGACATGAAGGTGCAGAAAAGAGGGAGGAATGAAGATGAGATAACTCTCAAATCTCTGCCCTGTAGGGAAAAAGGAGGAAGTTAAACTCTGTGGTGACAATTATGAGTTCAGTTTTAACCATGTCGAGGATTGGGTGACTGTGGAAATTTAACAGGAGACGGTGATTAGGAAAGAAATCTAGTTTTGTAGCTACATTTGGTCTGAAGTGTCAACAGAGACAGAATCCACGGTGAGGGGTGGTGGGTGGAGCCGCGACAAGGTATGAGATTACTCAGGGACATTGCTGACGGGGAAACAAAATGAGAAGACAGCTAGCCGTGGAAGGAAATCCGGAATCCTGACATCTAAAAAGGAGGGCTGAGGAAGAGGAGCAAGGCAGGCGAAGAGACTGAGGAGGAATAGAAGGGCAAATAGAAAAAAGACGCACTATAAAAACTGAGGAAGAATGAATTCCCCCGCATGCTTCCAAATTTGTGGAAGAAAAGGAAAACACAAGAAATGTACTCACCAAGGCTTCCCTACCCAAATCCGACGGCAGAGGAAGGAGTGTCTAACAATGTACCACCTGGTGACGTTTCAGCAGAGACTAAACTGCACAGAGTTAAAGATTCTGGACCTGTGGGGATGGTGATGGTCACATATCTCCGTTTCATTCCTTGGCCTGGGAAAGTCTGTGTTCTTCTGGATCTTAAGGTAGAGACTGTAACACATGTCCTAGAAACAGAGTATTACTTAGGAGAATAAGATGAGGTGATCACAGAGTTCACAGTGAGGAATCCGGGTGCACACTTTTTTTTTTTAAGGCTATTTCTTCTAGAGAAACATTTTAAGGAAAGTGCTGAAGTTTCATTACTATCTACTGTTTTATTTCTCTCAGGGAAAAAGGCTAATAAATATTATAGGTGGTTCCATGGGAAAAAATGTCCAGTTATTTTGCAATAATATTATTAATAATCCTCCCCTCATTATTGAAAATGGTACACATGGCCTCCTTGTCCCTCTCACTGTTTTTTTTTTTTAATTCCAGTAGAGTTAATGTACAGTGTTCTACTGGTTTCAGGTGTACAAAAGAGTGATTTAACAATTCTACACATCACTCAGTGCTTATCATAACAAGTGTACTCTTAATCCCATCACCTATTTCACCCAACTCCCCACCTACCCCCCTCCTGTAACCATCAGTTTGTTCTCTAGTTAAGAGTCTGTTTCTTGGGTTTGTCTCTTTTGTTCTTTTGTTTTGTTTCCCAAATTCCACATATGAGTGAAATCATAGGATGTTTGTCCTTCTCTGACTGACTCACTCCCCCTCTGCTGTCTTCCCCAGAAGTCTATTCCTCTTATTCTTTAACACATCTATTTCTTCTGCTTTTTGATATCTCTCATCAATATTTTTTCTCCATATGCCATCTTAGTTCAAATCTTTGTCACCTGTCACCTCAGCAGCCTTTGAACTGGTTTGCTAAAGTCCCCTAACCTCAGCTTGATTTGTACACAGCCACTTTTCAAAAACATAATTAGATTAAATAATCAAATCAAAATGTAACTTTTTACTAAAAACTTACAGACGACTAACCAAAAAACCTGTCTCATGTGGTATATATTAGAAGTTGTAAAACTATTCAGCAAATAGACTGAAACACTTCAGACTATATACAAAAGTTACAACTGCTCTTTGATAGTAAGTCTCCTTAGATGATATTTAAAATTTGGATAGTTATCAGGCCATTTCAGTTTAAAGTTATTAATGAGAAAAGCAATGAAATGAATGTCCCCAAATACATACGTATATTGTAGACCCTGCTTTTACTCATCAGCCCCTCGTTGGTACATCAGGAATCTGAGAGTGTCACGTTATCAGGTGAACTCATCATGGAGGCTCTCAGCCCTTGTCAAAGCTGCTCGCCCTGCCCTTGCCCCACACAGTTCTCCACCTTGTGCATGGTACCATAGGGGGTGCCCTGCCAAATGTGAGGAGCTCTCTGCTGCCTCTTCTTCACCAGCTTTATCTGACTATCGCCAGTTCCAGGCAAATCTGCCTCGTTAAGGTAGCATTAATTCACTTTCTCATCCATCTTCCACTCTTCCTTCCCTGGTTTCTACCTTTCTTCTGGAGAAAAAGGGTGCAAGGGTGAGATCATATTGCCTGCAGGAACCTCCCATCCTGACACGCTCAGATGCACTTGTGACTGTTTCCCAAAGGATCTTTTAAAATACACATTTGATTAAAGACCCTCTGATTATTTTTAAATAACTTGCAAATTCTTTCAGCTGAAAACCCGAATTCCTCAATGGTCATGATACGGTCCTTTTCTGTGCCTCTAGTCCAGTCCCTCAGCTACCACCACTAGAGACTAGGTTGGAGACAGAGTATGTATCCTCTAGAATACTTTTCCTCACTCCTCCCAGCGAAATTTATGATTCTTTGTGCTTCTGAATACCTGTGCTTTTTTTCTTATTTCTGCTGTCACATTTATAAAACAGTTTCGGAAGTATTTGTTTAATTTACAGTATGTAATGTTACAGACCCTGAGACTTGTGACTTCGTTTCCCTGGAGTCTAAGATAATGCTTGCCGAATACGAGATGCACAATCACACTGTGTAAATTATAATGCATTGCAAGAATGATGGCCCCATCCCCTCACCCCACTTCTCTTCCTGTGAGTCAGTACCTGGGATTTTCCCTACCCTGAAAACTGCAGTGCCATTCCCAGCAATGGCATATACCGATAAAGCAATGTAACAATGACGTTATTTCATTATCAAGAACTACTTTCCTTTCCCAAGCAGTGAATACAACAAAAGAGAAATAATAAAAATGATGAGATCCAAACTATAATCACAATTTCCCCCACAATTTTCTAAATAACTTATTTCTAGATGGAGGGACATATACTAAAGATGTACTTTTGAATATTCTATCAGTTCTGTCTTTAAATATTCCAAAAGATTAAGTACTTAGATGTGTTGACAATGGCAGGGATGAATTGTCCGAGTGAAATATAAATTTGGTAAATTATAGAGTGGTCATATAACCTTTATCATCATGCTTTCAGGTTTGCTTTTTCCTTTTTCTTAAGAGAAAGAGGGAGCACGAGCGAGTGCACAGGGGGAGGGGGAGGAGGAGCAGAGGGAAAGGGAGAGACAGAATGTTAAGCAGGCTCTATACCCAGCGTGAAGCCAGACACAGGGCTTGATCTCACAATCCTGAGATCATGACCTGAGCCAAAATCAAGAGTTGGTAGCTTCACATACTGAGCCACCTAGCCACCTCTGCTTTTTGACTTTTCAGTAAGCCTCTAATAATAAGGAAAGCTTTTTTTTTTTTTTTAATTTCATGAGACTATGTTTGCTGGGGGGGAAAGAAAACCCAACTGTACTGTATTGAGCACCCTTATTCCAGACCTGTGCAGATTTCATGGCATTACTTCTAACTACCTGCACCAACTGCAAGGCCATAGTACCTCCACTGACTCTACTGAGAAGCAACAGGTCATCTTTTAAGATTTCTTGACACCTACTTGTTTTATAGGAAATTTCTGGAATCAGTATGCATCAGTAGGATTCTTCATTATTAAGCAATGCCACATTAAGTTCTGTTTTACTTAGCTGAGAAGAAAGATCAGTGTTAAAGAACACTTTTGGTTTTCATATAGCTTCACCTGAGTAAAAGTGAAACATACATACATACACACCTAAATCAAATCAGGAAAGAATGCTCTCTTCTGACCATGAATACCTGTCCTCATTGGACTATCGTAATAGTAAGACATTATTTTGTATTGCATTAAGCCTCTGAATGTTTGGGATTTGTTCAGGGTCAACATTTGTAATACAAAATGTGATTCACAGTTACGATTTTTCGTAAGGGTCAGTTTGGAGGAAGAAGATATGTGCTAACTTAGAAAGTGCATTTGTGAATAATATTACCCAGGTGAACCAGATAAAAGACAAGGAGGAGATGGATAGAATGCTGAAAAACACTAGCATTTTATTTATTTATTTTTATTTATTTTTTTTAAAGATTTTATTTATTTATTTGAGAGAGCGAGAATGAGAGAGAGAGAGAGAGAGCATACGAGAGAGGGGAGGGTCAGAGGGAGAAGCAGACTCCCTGCTGAGCAGGGAGCCCGATGCGGGACTCGATCCCGGGACTCCAGGATCATGACCTGAGCCGAAGGCAGTCGCTTAACCAACTGAGCCACCCAGGCGCCCGAAAAACACTAGCATTTTAAAAGGATGAGCATGGAAATAGAGATAGCGAAGGAGATTGCCCAAAAGTAGAGACTACAAACATGGCTGTGAAAGACAAAAGATTAAAGTTCCCAGAAAAAGACAACTGTTAACTGTGCAAAATGCTATGGAGAGAGCAAACCAAAATATTCTGTTCCTCTGCCTCTCAGGCACACATGATTACATAGCCAGATAGAAAAATAAGATTTTTGATGTGACCCCCTGAAATGTTCCACCTCTCCCTCTATTTTTTAAAGATTAAATGTTTACTATGAAACTTGAAGTCAACTACAAGAAAAAATTTGGAAAGGCCACAAATACAAGGAGGTTAAAGAACATCCTACTAAAGAACGAATGGGCTAACCAGGAAATTAAAGAAGAATTAAAAAAATATATGGAAGCAAATGAAAATGAAAAAACAACAGTACAAAATCTTTGGGATACAGCAAAGGCGGTCCTAAGAGGGAAGTATATAGCAATACAGGCCTACCTTAAGAAGCAAGAAAAGTCTCAAGTACACAACCTAAACTTACACCCATAGGAGATAGAAAAAGAACTGCAAATAAAGCCTAAATCCAGTAGGAGAAGGGAAATAATAAAGATTAGAGCAGCAATAAATGATAAAGAAATAAAAAAAAAGTAGAGCAGATCAATGAAACTAGGAGCTGGTTCTTCAAAAGAATTAACAAAATTGATAAACCTCTAGCTAGACCTCCAAAAAGAAAAAAGAAAGGACTCCAAAAAATAAAATCATGAATGAAAACAGAGAGATCACAACCAACACCACAGAAATACAATCAATTATAAGAGAATTTTGTGAGCAATTATATGCCAACAGATTAGGCAATCTGGAAGAAATGGATAAATTCCTAGAAACATATAAACTACCAAAACTGAATCAGGAAGCAATTAAAAATCCGAACAGACCCATAACCAGCAAAGAAATTGAATCAGTAATCAAAAATCTCCCAACAAACAAGAGTCCAGGGCTAGATGGCTTCCCAGGGGAATTCTACCAAACATTTAAAGAAGAATTAATATGTATTCTTCTGAAACTGTCCCATAAAACATAAATGGAAGGAAAACTTCCAAACTCATTCTATGAGGCTAGCATTACCTTGATTCCAAAACCAGACAAAGATCCCACTAAAAAGGAGAATTACAGACCAATATCCCTGGTGAACATGGATGCAAAAATTCTCAACTAACTGAATCCAACAGTACATTAAAAGAATTATTCACCACAGGGGCGCCTAGGCGGCTCAGTCATTAAGCATATGCCTTCGGCTCAGGTCAGGATCCCAGGGCCCTGGGATCGAGTTCCGCATCGGGCTCCCTGCTCTGCAGGAAGCCTACTTCTCCCTCTCCCACTCCTCCTGCTTGTCTTCCCTCTCTCGCTGTGTCTCTCTCTAAATAAATAAAATCTTTAAAAAAAAGAAAGAATTATTCACCACAACCAAGTGGGATTTATTCCTGGGCTGCAGGGGCGGTTCAACAGTCACAAATCAATCAACATGATACAGCACAGTAATAAAAGAAAGAACAAGAATCATGATCCTCTCAGTAGATGCAGAAAAAGAATTTGACAAAGTACAGCATCCTTTCTTGATAAAAACCCTCAAGAGGGGTGCCTGGGAGACACAGTTGGTTAAGCATCTGACTCTTGGTTTCAGCTCAGGTCGTGATCTCAGGGTCATGAGACTGAACCCTGCATCAGACTCTGTGCTCAGTGTGGACTCTGCCTGGAGTTTCTCTCTCCCTCTGTCCCTCCACCCACTCAAATAAATAAATAAATCTTAAAACAACAACTACCTCAAAAAACCCTCAAGAAAGTAGGGGTAGAAGGAAAATACCTCAATATCACAAAGGTCATATACAAAATATCAGCTAATATCATCCTTAATGGGGAAAAACTGAGAGCTTTTCCCCTAAGGTCAGGAAAAAGACAGGGATCTCCACTCTCACCACTGTTGTTCAACACAATACTGGAAGTCCTAGCCTTAGCAGTCAGACAATGAAAAGGAATAAAAGGCATCCAAATCAGCAAGGAAGACAAACATTCATTCTTTGCAGATGACATGATACTCTATGTAGAAAATCTGAAAGACTACACCAAAAAATTGGTAGTACTGATACAGGAATTCGACAAAGTTGCAGAATATAAAATCAATGCACAGAAGTCTGTTGCATTTCTATACACCAATAATGAAGCAGCAGAAAGAGAAATCAAGGAATTGATCCCATTTACAGTTGCACCAAAAACCATAAGATACCTGGGAACAAACCTAACCAAGGAGGTAAAAGACCTGTACTCTGAAAACTATAGAACACTTATGAAAGAAATTGAGGAAGACACAAAGAAATAGAAAAAGAGTCCATGCTCATGGATTGGAAGAACAAATATTGTTAAAATGTCTATGCTACCCAGAGCCATCTTCACATTGAGTGCAATCCCTATCAAAATAACACCAGCATTTTTCACAGAGCTTGAACAAATAATTCTAAAATTTGTATGGAACCAGAAAAGACCCAAATAGCCAAAATAATGTTGAAAAAGAAAACCAGGGGCACCTGGGTAGCTCAGTCATGAAGCATCTGCCTTCGGCTCAGGTCATGATCCCAGGGTCCTGGGATCGAGCCCCGTGTCGGGCTCCCTGCTCCACGGGAAGCCTGCTTCTCCCTCTCCCACTCCCCCTGCTTGTGTTCCCTCTCTCACTGTCTCTCTTTGTCAAATAAATAAATAAAATCTTAAAAAAAAAAAAAAAGAAAGAAAGAAAACCAAAGCTGGAGGCATTACAATTCTGGATTTCAAGCTGAATTACAAAGCTGTAGTCATTAAGACAGTATGATACCGGTACAAAAACAGACACAAAGATCAATGAGACAGAATAGAGAGGCCAGAAATGGACCCACAACTATATGGTCAACTAATCTTCAACAAAGCAGGAAAGAATATCCAATGGAAAAAAACCCATCTCTTCAACAAATGGTGTTGAGAAAATTGGACAGCCACATGCAGAAGAATGAAACTGGAAAACTGGACCACTTTCTTATACCATACACAAAAATAAGTTCAAAATGGATGAAAGACCTAAATGTGAGACAGGAATCCATCAAAATCCTAGAGGAGAACACAGGCAGTAACCTCTTTGACCTTGGCCCCAGCAACTTCGTACTAGACACGTCTCTAGAGGCAAGGGAAACAAAAGGAAAAATAAACTATTGGAACTTCATCAGAATAAAAACTTCTGCACAGCAATGGAAACAATCAACAAAACTTAAAAGGCAACCAATGGAATGAGAGAAGATATTTGCAAACAACATATTGGATAAAGGGCTAGTATCTATAAAGAACTTACCAAACACCCCAAAATTTAAAAGTCCAGTTAAGAAAAGGGCAGAAGACATGAACAGACATTTCTCCAAAGAAGACACACAAGCGGCCAACAGACACATGAAAAAATGCTCAACATCACTCATCATCAGGGAAATACAAATCTAAGCACAATGAGATACCACCTCACACCAGTTAGAATGGCTAAAATTAACTCAGTAAACAACAGATGTTGGCAGGATGTGGAGAAAGGGGAACCCTTTTTCTGTTAGTGGGAAAGCAAACTGGTGCAGCCACTCTGGAAAACAGTATGAGGTTTCTCAAAAAGTTAAAAATAGAACTACCCTATGACTCAGCAATTGCACTACTAGGGATTTATCCAAAGGATGCAAAAATAGTAATTAGAAGGGCCACATGCACCCTGATGTTTCTAGCAGCACTATCCACAATAGCCAAAGTATGGAAAAAGCCCAAATGCCCATTGAGTGATGAATGGATAAAGAAGATGTGGTACATATATACACTGGAATATTATTCAACCAACAAAAAGATGAAATCTTGACATTTGCAAGGATGTGGATAGAGTCTGTTATGCTAAGGGAAATAAGTCAGAGAAAGACAAATGCCATATGATTTTACTCATATGTGGAATTTAAGAAACAAAACAGATGAACACGGGGAAGGGAAGGAAAAATAAGGTAAAAACAGAGAGAGAGAGGGAAAGCATGAGACTCAACTATAGGGAACAAACTGAGGGTTGCTGGAGGGGAGGTGGGTGGGGGGATGGGGTAACTGGGTGATTGGCATTAAGGAGGGTAACTTGATGTAATGAGCACTGGGTGTTATATGCAACTGATGAGTCACTAAATTCTACCCCTGAAACTAACACTACACTATATGTTAACTAACTTGAATTTAAATAAAATCTTGAAAGACAAAAAACAAAGATAAATGTTCAAAGATCCCACACCTACACAAATCAAACACATAATTTGCTATTTGAAGGGGCAAATATTATTATTGAATTCTCAGTTCAAAACATTACCCAATATTTTTAATGTTCACATAACTCAACATAATGTCTCAGGTTTTAACGCTAATTTTTCCTTAAAACCTTTGTAATTTTTAAATGTTTTTTCATTAATCAGGAGAACTTCCAAATCATTCTATAAGTATGTTCAAGTTTTGGTTTTGTTGAAAACTAAAATAAAAAGGAAAAGGAGAAATTGGGAAAATATAGCTGAAAAAATTGACAAACCAGTGTATTTCTAATATATGAAATGATTCTTTAAAGCAATTTCAAAAACACTAACATTCCTATTGGAAATAAAAAATAAACAACAAAACCCAAAAATTCACACACAAAAAAATCCAAATGACCTATCAATATATGAGAGTAATCAATCTTTTCAAAATAATTCAGTTATTAATCCAACAAATACTTATTGAGACATATTTTGCATCTTTTTCAGATGAAAAAGCAAAATACCATTTTTCAGGTCAAAAAAATGGTAGTTTTAAAAATATGATACTATTCAGGGTTGATACGAGTGTGGAGAAATGAGCACTCCATTATCTAAAAGGGAGAATTTCAAAAGGGTGTAATATTTCTCCATAGCAGGTTAGCCACATATTTCAAAAGTCGTGCATTTTCCTTCACCTAGAAATTCTACCTCGAGGAATATATATTCAAGTAAATAATCAGAAATGTTCACAGGATTTATGTGTAATAATATTTATTGTGGCATTATTTATAGTAGCTCCCAAGGAAACAAGCAAAATGTCAAACAATGAGAAATTGGTTAAATAAATCATCATATGTTTATACGACAGCTAATAAAAGTCATGTTATGGGAAAATAGTTAATGACATGGAAAATATTCTTGGCATGCTGCAAGTTTAAAAAGCAAATATTAAAATAATATATATACTATCATCCTGATTTTCTGACTGCTTTTAATGCTTGAAAGTTCTCCTAAATATAAACAAATACACAGTTACATGTGAATAGACTCTTTACATATAATACTATAATATAAACTAAAATGTGGACAGTGATGACCACTGAGGGCAGGACTTAGGAGAGTCTTTAAAAATTTGTTTCCTCGTGCTTTTTCTATATATTCTGTTTCTTCCCTATTAAATAAACAAAATTTACAAAATTACAAAAACTGGATTTTTAAAATTAGGACCTTGATAACCTATGAGTACTTTCAGTATGATATGAGGGTGGAAGATTTTTAAATTTGGGTAAGTAGTGACTGTGATTTGAGGAAGTGAAGACAATGAATACAGACTGCATCTCAGAACACTTGGCATTTAAGTGCAGGAGGAGATCCAAGGATAGGTTTAGGGGGAGGTCAGGATGAGGGCAAAGAAGATATATATTCTAGTAATATACATATATAAATATGTATTAATAATAATATATAATATATGGCATTATATATTAATAATAATACACACACATATATATGTTACTAGGATAAAGAGAAAAAGACATCGGAGAAAAATGTTTGTACACAGATTAAGGTCATCTAGAGATATAGTATCTTTCCTTACCCATGTAACTTTACCTATAGGTAGAACTTAAAGGAAAAAGAAAAATGCAAACTACTGTGCCAACACATAGTAAAACATGTGTAAATATGATGACATATTAGGTTGTACTGGTCAAGATTCTCAGAGAAACAGAACCAATAGAATATACATAATACATATACAATAGATTGTATATGTACACACACACACACACACACACACACATATATATATAAAGAGAAATTTGTTTTAAGAAACTGGCTTTCATGATTATGCAGGCTGGCCAGGTTCAAAATCTGCAGGGTGGGCCAGCCTACTGGAGACCCAAGAAGAGCTAATGTTGCAGTTCAAGTTCAAAGACCAGGCTGCTGGCAGAATTCATTCTTGCTCAGGGGAGGGCAGCCTTTGTTCTATTAAGACCTTCAAATGATTGCCCACATTATGGGCAAAGTGCACTGATTTAAATGCCAATCTCATCCACAAAAAATCACCCTCACAGAAACTTCCAAAGTACCACTTGGCCAAATGTCCTGGCCCCATTGAGTTGACACATAAAATTAATCATCACAAAGTACTATGAAAAATCAAAATAGTTCTTCTGGGTAGCAAGATTGCAAGTTTTTCTTTTCTTTTTTAAGATTTTACTTATTTATTTGATAGAGAGAGACACAGCAAGAGAGGGAACACCAGCAGGGGGAGCGGAGAGGGAGAAGCAGGCTTCCTGCGGAGTAGGGAGCCCGATGCGGGGCTCGATCCCAGGACCCCGGGATCGTGACCTGAGCCAAAAGCATATGCTTAATGACTGAGCCACCCAGGTGCCCCGTGAGTTTTTCTTAATACTGTCTTTAATTTTGTTACCTTAAAGGTTAAGTATAATTTTTTAACAATTCATACACGCTGTTCAAAATTCAGAAGGGCTTCAACTTTTATAATGCCTCGTCTTCAACCACATAACAGTTATGAGGTAATTATGCTATTTCTATGTTATCACTGCCTCCTAAAATTCTTATCAAACATCAGTACGTAATTACATTCCTGACTGAATTTGAATATGTCCGATCAACATTCACGGAGTGGACATATTTAGTTACACATATATAAGCATATGGGACACTGGTATAAATATGTGCCATTAGTGTCTTTTGGGAAGCAGACGTCAAGCAGCGTGGGTTGTAGCCAGAACGTGACTACCAATCGGCTGTGGCAACTTGAACAATTATTCAAGGGACATGAGTCTGACAAACTACAAAAAACAAGAGGGACACTTACACACTAGCCTTAACAAGGTGTTTTAATAGATTTTGCTTTGAAAATATAAAGGGGTCCAAAAAGAAATAAATATTTCTCCAGTGGTTTAGGGATAAAGAGGAATCAAAAAGGTGTTAGAGAGTACAGATTTTACTTTCAGTCTCTCTGTGCTTGAGTCGCTCATAAGCTAGTCAGAACTCCCAAACTGGTCAGACAATGTTATCCATTATAACTGTCATAAAATCCTGAGAGGTATTATTGCCACATTATAAATGTGGAAAATGAAACTCAGATTTGTTAAGGGACTTACCCTAAGCTAATACATGTGGCATGATGCTTACCCGTTGCCCCACAACTGGTGACAAGGGCCCCCAATGCATTCCAGGTTTTTTACAGTGGGAAGAAAAGTGGAAGTACAAACCATTCCCTCCCCACTCCAAATCTATTGAACTTCTAGCCTAGGAGGAAGGGAAAGTTTTTTTTTTGTTTTAAGATTTAGTTGTTTATTTCAGAGAAAGAGAGAAATAAGAGTGGGAGGGGCAGAGGGAGAGGTAGAGAAAGAATCTCCACACTGAGTGCAGAGGTTGGCAGGGGGCTCAGTCTCACAACCATGAGATCAAGACCTGAGCCCAACCCAAGAGTCAGACAGTCAACTGACTGCACCACCCAGGGCCCCAGAAGGGAAAGTTATGTTTTGTTTTTTTAAGATTTTATTTATTTATTTGACAGAGAGAAACATAGAGTACAAGCAGGGGAAGCGGCAGGCAAAGGGAGAGGGAGAAACAGGCTCCCCGCTGAGCAGGGAGCCCGATGTGGGGCTCGATCCCAGGACCCTGGGATCACGACCTGAACCAAGGCAGACACTTAACCGACTGAGCCACCCAGGCGCCCCAGGGAAAGTTTTTTATACTGAGTAAGAGATTGAAGCTTTAAATAGATTTGACTTTTAATAATTGAGAGTGACCAAAAAGTAACAGAATCTTTTCAAGATATCATGAGATGAGGGACGCCTGGGTGGCTCAGTTGGTTAAGCGACTGCCTTCGGCTCAGGTCATGATTCTGGAGTCCCTGGATCGAGTCCCGCATCGGGCTCCTTGCTCAGCAGGGAGTCTGCTTCTCCCTCTGACCCTCTCCCCTCTTGTGCTTTCTCTCTCACTCTCTCAAATAAATAAAATAAAATCTTAAAGAAAAAGATATCATGAGGTGAAAAGACAGAAAATGGATGAAGTTTTCACATTTATATCCTGGATTGAGAACATTTGACAAACCAGTTACATTTGGGGGTGGGAAATGGAGCAATTATCCAGAATCCTTCAAGAATCTCCACATAGACATAAATATGTATGTATATTAGGTTCATCAAACAATTCTAGATGTAAAATTGGAATGGGAAAGATACCACATATAGAGATAAGAATAGCCAATGGAAAATATTTAAAGCTACACGTATTCTGAACAGAAATTACCTGTGGATTATAGTATTTATTAAGATGTCAGATGTTGGGTGAATCTTCTTTTGTTGTCCCAGAATTGATAACTAGGGCCCCAGCCGAGGCTAAAGAGGCATCACATACCTCAAATTCCAAAGCCATAATTGTGATCAGACGTTGCCTTTCCAGGCTACTAAAAGGAGGCAGACTCAGCTCCACCACCACAAACCACTGCTTCAGAGGCGAGAGAGGAATAATCACTGTTATGAGTCATCAGTCTGGAGGGGCATTTTACAGCTCCTTCCTCCTCCTTCCTACGGGAGCCTACAAGAAGAGGACTATTCTCCTATTCTGGACAGACATCTCCACAGGCAATCAACTTACTGTTCTGCCTACAGCTACCTAGGCGGGAGAAAAGAGAATGGACACAGATGGTAAGGTTGACAGAAGGGATGGCTACAACCTGAAACTTGACCTGATTATCTTCTTTCTCTGACAACTGAATGTAGAAACCACTGAACAAATCTTATTTCATTATGTATTTACGCAAGACCATTCCCTGGCAGAATTTAAATGCAAATGATTACATTTAGAATCCTTATCTCCCTTGTGGGTCTCCCACTATAATTCAGGGACTCGTTTTTCAAAGGGACAGTTGGCATATCTAGTTGAGGAAACTAAGTCTCTTTCCATTCTCACCCCTTACATGTGAAATGTAAGCTAGGTAAGAAATGCAGACAAAGCTATATTGGTAAGGTATGTATAATCTATAGATAGTATCATATAGAGTCTAGTAGTGTGAGGGATATATTCTTCCCACTTGTAATATACACATACATATACAGAACCTTCCCATTAATCCTCTAGTCACGGGATGCCTGGGTGGCTCTGTCGGTTGAGCAACCAACTCTTGATTTTGGCTCAGATGTGATCTCAGGGTTGTGGGATCAAGCCCTGTGTCGGGCTCCCTGCTCAGTGGGGAGTCCGCTGCTGCTCCCCATCCCCACTCGCTCATGCTCTCTCTCTCTCTCTCAAACAAATAAGTCCTTTAAAAAAACCCTCTGGTCATCGCATGTTTGTGAAAATCCATTTCAAACTGAAAATTTTTTAAAATATTGATTTAATTATGAAAGTATACTCGTAGAAAACACAGCAATATTTAAAGATGAAAATTTAAAAAAATCATAAACCTCAGGGATTCCTGGGTGGCTCAGTCAGTTAGGCGTCTGCCTTTGGCTCAGGTCATGATCCCAGAGTCCTGGGATCAAGTCCCACATCGGGCCTCCTACTCAGCAGGGAATCTGCTTCTCCCTCTCCCTCTGCCATTCCCCCTGATTGTGCTCTCTCTGACAAATAAATAAAATCTTTAAAATAATCATAAACCTCTACCTACTAATAACTACTTAACATGTTGGTAAAGGGAAAGATTGATTGTAGTGTTTTACTATATCAATATTATGCTATATGCAGTTTTATATCCCACTTTGAAATTCTTACTTATACACATATTTGTGCTTATGAATAAAAGACCTGGAAATAAATGTTTCTGAATGTAGAATACTATCTGTAGCAATAATAGGTCTGGGGTTGGTGACATAAGATGCGTGAAAAGTAATAGGTTTCCAGGTCAAAAAAGGGACCTTAGAAATTGAGTGATATTTAAAATATTTAACAAATGGTTATGATAAAATCATTGACCAATCAGAATGGACACTAGGCAAAAATATTTGGTTTGTCTCTACACTCATGTGTCTGAGTACTACTCCTGCATAAGAAAAGACAAAAGCCTGGAGAAGCCAAATAATCAAAGGTCACACTGATATTTGGCAACAAAACTATGATTACCATCTAAGACTCAATTTCCTGGCCAGGGTTTTTCCTACTATATCAAGTTGCCTCCTTATATGAAAGCTTTTTCAAATGTATAAGGTGCTATTTAAGTGTACATTCTAATTAATATTATGAACACGGTCAAACAAATACATAGAAATTATATATGTTCTTCATTCCCCTCTCCTTTATTTTACTGAGAAGGTAATGAATATCGTAAATTCAAAGCACATGACACATGCCCCACAATTAATTCTTTTCTTCCTTCCTTCCTTTTTCTTTCTCTCTCCCTTCCTTCCTCCCTTCCTTTTTTTTTTCCTTCTCTCTCTTTCTTTCTATTTAGAGAGAGTGTGTGCACAAACATGTGCGAGCAGGAGCCGGTGGCAGGGGGCACAGAAGGAGAGGGAGAGGAAGAATCTAATCAGGCTCCATGCCCAGCGCAGAGCCCGACAGGGGACTCGATCTCACGACCCTGAGATCATGACCGGAACTGAAATCAAGAGTCAGATGCTCAACTGACTGAGCCACCCATGCACCCCTTAATGCACTTTCTTATTAACAGAATCTGATTTTTTGTTCAAGTATCGAGTGTCCCTGAGCAAGACAAGAGGTAGGATGCCTTATAAGCTCCAGATGTAAATCTTAATTAGGATAAGAAAAACAATAACTCAATCCTCTTTATCTATGATTGACTTAATCTTAGACAATAAATGAAAATATTTCTCCATTGCCCCTTTTTCACATATTCATTACTTCAGTATGAAGTATTTATTGAGTGCTTACCATGTACTAGATTAAACCAGGAAAACTCGGGTTGCAGATTTTATAGGCTCCCCATCCCGGGTGTCTGATACAGCCAATACTCTAATGTAAACTAAAAACTCCATGAAGTAATGAAATACTTAGCTGAATGATTTTTTTAGAGATTTTTTTTAAAGATTTTATTTATTTATTTGACAGAGAGAGACAAAGCGAGAGAAGGAACACAAGCAGGGGGAGTGGGAGAGGGAGAAGCAGGCTTCCGGCGGAGCAGGGAGCCCGACGCGGGGCTCGATCCCAGGATTCTGGGATCATGACCTGAGCCAAAGGCAGACGCTTAACGACTGAGCCAGCCAGGCGCCCCTAAGATTTTATTTATTTATTTGTCAGAGAGACAGAGAGAGCACAAGTAGGGGGAGTGGCAGGCAGAGGGAAAAGCAGGCTCTTCCCTAAGCAAGGGGCCTGATGCGGGGTTTTATCCCAGGACCCCAGGATCATGACCTGAAACAAAGGCAGATGCTTAACTGATTATCATTTTTTTTAAGTAGGCTCCACTCCCAGTGTGGAGCCCAATGCAGGACTTGAACTCACGACCCCAAGATTAAGACCTGAGCTGAGATCAAGAGGGGGATACCTACCACCCAGGTGCCCCCTGAATGATTCTTTATAGAATTATCTTGAAAAAGTTACACATCTTGGGTAGGAGAAATAAAGCCATGCAATGTCTAACAAAACTCTATATCAAATAATTTGTTTATTTTTCTAATGTTGTTTGTATAACACCAAATTGTTCTTACACTTTTATTGCCCCTGAATTACAGGCATAGATATTTTATGCATTATCTCAAATAATCAAAATAATTAAAATGGATGGGTAAGATAAACATTTTAATTAGATAATCAGTGTATTAAGGGTTGCAGGTGCCAGATAGCACTTGAGATAAGGTTAAAAAAATTTAACTAATTGGAATTCAACTTAATTGATACCTAAGGGACCAAAAAGAAGGGCGGGGGCTAAAAATAGTTATTCACATTGATAAAAGGTATAGCCCATAAAAAAGTTATGGCACTTATACCAAAAAGACCAAATCACACATGACCAAATTATGTAAAATAAATATTATTTAAAATGAGGATAAATTGACAGAAACAAAAATATAGCAGGAGGCAACACAATACCATCAGGCACAATATACACTGAGTAGACAAAAACAAAGATCCAGGTTATATTTTCAGAATATAATTAATAATTAACAATGTTGAACAGGGGCGCCTGGGTGGCTCAGTCGGTTAAGCATCTGCCTCCAGCTCAGGTCATGATCCCAGGGTTCTGGGATAGAGCCCCACATCGGGCTCCCTGCTTAGCAGGGAGTCTGCTTCTCCCTCTGCACCATCCCCCCACTCTCTCTCTCTCTCAAATAAATAAAATCTTAAAAAAAAGTGAACAAATAGCTATAAATTGAATGTCATATTTTAAAACATATACAATGCCTCCTTGTCTAAGACCCATAAAGTATTTTCAAAATTTGGTCCCAAATAAAACTTCAATAATTTCCAAAAAGAAGAAATAGCAGAGGTCACTCTCTGGCTCAAATTTCTAAGTAGAAATTAATATCGAGAACTAAAATAGGAAAACATTCGAACTACCTAAATTTTTAACCCCTCTTATAATTGGGTTAATTTGAGATGAAATAAAAATAAAATTATGGAACACTTAGGAAAAAATAAAATACACTATAACATTTCAAAAGTTTGAGATGCAACCAAACTGTAATAGAAACACATCCAGAATCATAAGTTATATCTTTATTTAGAAAATAAAGAATCTAAAATGAAATGGGGATAATAGGTTTTGGAGAAATGGTAAAAAAAATTGTATCAAGGAAATTACAGGGTAAAAAATAATACAGAAAAATTCAAAAATTCAAAATTGAGTAATTTTTTCTTTGAAGAAGCTAATATCTGCCAGACTTCTGAAAAACATAACCAGAAGAAAGATAACATAAAATTCAAAATGAGAAGGATAGACAAGGTTTTTAATATTAGAATATATGATATGTATGTAAGTTTGTTCTAATTTTTTATAAAATATATAGCTTTACAGAAAAACATAAATTACCAAATTTAAATCAAGAAAAAGTAGAGAGTCTAAATAGACAAAAATAAAAATGGAGAAAGAATCTGAAAATGTAGTCCTTCCAGGGCAGGACTTCAAGGCAAATAGTTTTCTAATAAATTCAAGGATCAGATAACTGTCATGGTATATAATCTTTTCAGAAAATAGAAATGTTTGAAAAACAACTCAGTTTATTTTGTTACCATATTATCAAATACATAAATAGATAATTTTCCCAAAACATTAATAAGTGCCTGTGTGTATTCAAAATTCTGGATCAGAGCTGTTCTAGGGGTACAGACCGGAGTGATTCCTACTCTCAACGAGTTCAGAGACCAGGGAGGGAAGACATATAAAATCAAATGTTACAGTTAGCGAAACCCACTGCAAGCAGTTTGGCAAACTAAACAGTCTGAATGAAATTTCTAGCACAAATGTTGCATTACAGTGGTCACAGGAAAATAAGGAAAATCTTCAAAGGGCAAAAAAAAATTAAAAATAGTGAAATTACAACTTAAAGTCAGGGATAAGCAAGCATAAAATCTAGGACTATAAAGAATAAGTCTTGGGCCTCCTATAAGGAGGTGAAGTAGAATCTGAGACTCACCCATCAAGCTGAGATACTCGAGAGGGGACTAAAGGGGTCAGAAATTGACAGAAGCATCCGGCCCAAAGGTGAAGCAAATGCCAATTTTTCTTTTTTTCTTGGAGGGCAGTATGCTCCATTAGTTCCTCAGGACTCCCACAGATGATAATCAACCTGTATTATTTCAGAATAAAAATCTGCCAAATGAAGACTCAAGTTTCCATGTGTGTCAGCAGAACAAAACACTGGATGTAGACCACCCTGAGCTCAAACTGTATTCATCAGTTCATTCTGATTGCCAAATTCTATTTTCACCACCATTTATTCATCCACTCTCTTGTCACCATGCATTGGGCTTCTTTGTTTTTGCTACTTTGAACAGTTCTTTTTTTTTTCTTTTTAGACTTCATTTATTAATTTTGAGAGAAAGACAGAGAATGCGTAGCGGGGAGGGGGAGAGGCAGAGGGAGAGGGAGAAGCAGACTACCCGCTGAGCCGGAAGACTGATGTAGGGCTTGATCCCAGGACCTGAAGATCATGACCTGAGCTGAAGGCAGACGCTTAACCATCTGAGCTGCCCAGCTGCCCAGCTACTTTGACCAGTTCTAAGGTAAACTTTAGTGAACATGTGTCCTGATATATGTGTGCAATAATCTCCCTTAGGTAAACACCCAGGAGTGGAACTGCTGGGTCAGCATACATGTGAATCTACCTTTAAGTTTACAAGATAATGACAACCTTTTTGTTTCAGAAATAGTTGAATGTGTATTCTTACTAGCAACAGAAGACATTTTGTGCAGCAATGCTATTGTCACTTTTAAGTTTTCACCAATCTAGTGAGTGTAACATTATATTTCATTGTGGTCTTGGTTTGCAATTCCCTGACTAATCAAGCTGAATATTTCTTTCTGTACTTGTTGGCCATGTTGCTCCACTGTCTTTCGTCCACCTTTCTATTGGTTTGTTTGGACCTGGTTTCAGTTTTTATCCATCAGTTGACCTAGTCCATTGCATTATTCTTGGACTACAGGACAAATTAAATACCCAACATTAGGAGGTCCCCAGTACACCACGTCTGGAAACTACTGTGGCATTTGTTCATGGTGTTTGTTCCCTAAGTGTGGTGTGGCTTTCCCCTTCTCCAATGGACCTTCAGCTCAGAACAAATACCATCTGATCTTTGAAGATAACCCAAATCTGACAAAATTTGTCCTGTACACCAACAGCACTTAATTCATAGCACTCTAGTAGAGTAAACCACATGTGTACAATGATGCAGATGACTTTCTCCACCCTCTCTACTTGGAAAACAGAAGCTTTTGATAGCAGGGACTGTGCTTATTTATCTCTGAATCTTCAAAAGTTAACAGTAGTTGGAACAAATGAGGCATTAAATGTTCAAAAATCAGAAGAGATGACTTTGCTAACTTCAAAAACATTCCATTCACGTTGTTAAAAGAGAGGCATTACAGAGATTTAAGTTCTTTCTTTAACAAACATTTGTAGTAAGGCATTTTATTAGTCAACTTCAGAAAATCTCAGTTCCACTTTCAGATACTTCATTGTGTTCTCAATCATGTGACCCAGTTTAGGTTTGGAAAACATGATTACTTTAGGACTGGGTACTACTACCATAGGACTTACACAGACAAATATAAAGATTTCCTGTGCTCAAATAATTTGGTTATATTTTATAAGGAGCATAAAACATGAACAAAAATAGCTATGTTACAAGGGAGGATATAAACTGTATTATGCAGCTAGGAAGAATTGAGGCCATCACCAAAAATACAGCAAAAAAAATAAATAAAAAAACAGATAAATAAAACAACCAATTCCTAGTAAGTTAAATACTTAAGGAACAGATATATTGAATTGCCACAGAAATATTTATTTCCATGCTCCCCTGGGGTCTTAATCCTCATCCTCAATTTTTTTTTTTAAGATTTTACTTATTTGAGAGAGACAGAAAGACAACACAAGCGAGCGGGGAGAAGGGACAGAGGGAAAGTAAGAAGCGGACTCCCCGCTGAGCCGGGAGCTGAGTGGGGGCGCCCAATCCCAGGACCCCCAGATCATAACCTGAGTCGAAGGCAGACGCTTTACCCATTGAGCCACCCAGGCGCCCCCTTAATGATTTGATTCATATTAAATTGGAGATTTAATAGGTACATTATCCATCCATCTACTCAAATTCACTCATTCACAGTCAACCAACAGAGAGGCACAAAAGTGTACCAGAGTTTGCTGCTTCTTTTAAGTAACTGTTTTTTCACTTGGATGAAAGAAAGCTGAGCTTCTGGGACTGTCTCAGTGCCCTAGACATTTAATTAATACCAGAATCACGAACACACTTCAGTCTTTATGGAATAGGGAAAAGTACTTAGAAGTGAAATATCAGCAAAAAGGGCCAAGAGGCCTCCCTGGCAGAAGCAGTGTCATATAAGGGTTAAGGACAAAGGGTGCGGGAAACAGGGTTGGGATCAAATCCTGCCTCCAGTTCTTACACCCCCCCCTTATCAGCTTCCTCATCTGTAGAATAGTAATAACAAGTACTTCATAGATTCGCTGGAGAATCAGAAGCAGTAATGGAACACACAGTGTTCCAAAGTGCCTGACCCCCCAATAAACGGTATAATGCCAGCCTCCGCTGAGGGAATACTAGAAATGTTCCAAAGAGAGCTCGGTTCTCGCCTCGCCCCACTAGCGGCCCCTGCCGGCCCGGGTCCCTCTGTGTCTGGCCCCTACAGCCGCCTCGGCAAAGCGCCCCAAACCGGACGCCCCTTAGCTCCGGATTTCCAGGCGGCAGCGCGGAATCACTGAGCAAGGGGACCCGCGACTACACAACTATCTCGCCCACGCCATTTGCACCGAATTTATTAGAACGCGGCCCTCCACTCATCTCCCTCCTCCAGTCAGCCCCACGGGAAGCTCAGAAAACTCAGAAAACACGGGAAACTCGAAAGCTAGGGCTCATCTCCCGGCTGCGACCGGGTCACACAACACTGCCTCCCGAGCAGCAGCAGGATGCTGCCCCGCGCCCCCGGCCGCACTGCGGGCTAAGTCCTGCATCTGCGTGGTCAGGGGTTCCAGCACCGCCGCCGGGTACTCGGGCCGGGACGCTCACCCGCTCCTTGCCACTAATAGTGCAGCCCGTCCCCGGTAGAGCAGCGGCCGCTAGCTAGGCCCCGCCTTCGATTTCGCCCGCGCTTTGCCGCCTTCATTCGGCGTCTGAACTTGGTCACCTCCTACTCAAACATCAGCAAAGAAATAAAATATTCATACTCGGCAGCAGTCCGGAGCGCCACACCAGGCCTGCACTTGGCACTTTCGCGCCATCCCACTCCCGCGTTCTGAGGGGGCGGGTCTACGGCGAGGAACCGCCCCCTCTGTCGCGCGACCCTCCGATCCAATCGGAGGTAGCATCAGCTAACCCTAATTTGCATAGAAGCTTCTCTATATAGGCTCAGGGACAGAGGCCTCCGCTTAGAAACCATGCGCAACTTATGCGTGGTTACATCCTTACCCCAAATGGAACCCAAATCCTAGACAGGATCCAAGTCTGCATGTGCACATTATAGCGAGGTCCCCCCCTGGTACCGCGCTCGCCAGACTACGTCCCAGGGGAGCGGCGCTGGGTCCCCATTGCGAGCCCTACGGGTCATATACCTCCCCCTCCTAAGCCCTAAGCCCGCCGTCTGCAGCCCGGAGCCACCCGCCAGGGTAGGAACTTCCACGGCACAAGGTAGGGCTTCATCTGACACACCTAGGTCCCACATTCACACAGTTAAGTAGAAAGTGTTGGCTCTTTTCCTGACGTTCTGAGGGCCCTTAAAAGGGCCTTTTAGAGATTTGAAGAGAAGCCGCAGACTGCTCAGCCGCCGAAGCCGTACAAGGTGCGGCCCTGGCGTTTCAGCGCGTACACCACGTCCATGGCGGTGACCGTCTTGCGCTTGGCGTGCTCCGTGTACGTCACCGCATCGCGGATCACGTTCTCCAGAAAGACTTTCAGCACTCCCCGGGTCTCCTCATAGATGAGCCCAGAAATGCGCTTGACACCACCTCGGCGGGCGAGCCGGCGGATGGCGGGCTTTGTAATGCCTTGGATGTTGTCCCGGAGGACCTTCCGGTGGCGCTTGGCGCCTCCTTTTCCCAGCCCTTTGCCACCTTTCCCGCGACCAGACATCTTCCCGGCGGAAACAAACCTCGATCCAGAGAGCAAGCAGCTAACGGTCGTGAGAGCGTAGACCAGGGCTTATATTTCCTGGTAGCGGACCTGTTTGAAAACCTGAAGAAAGTGGGCGGAGTTCTAGGCCCCAGGTGATTTTTGTCTTTCCTCTAATAATGAGTGAAGGAGCCGTAAGCACAACAAAACTGATTTTGGGGAAAACTTTTATTTTTCCCATAAAACTGAGGAAAGAGTCAATGGAATTTATATTGCGTTTTCTCAACGCTTAAATAAAAATAGACCAGATCCTTTTGGCGCTCGTTTCCTCCCTCCGCGCCCTCCTTCCCATCTCTCCCAGACCCCCATCTCTCGCGCGCGAATTCTAATTATTTTTCAAAATGAATGCGTCCATTAACAATACCATTCCTAAACTGATATGAAAATGAATAGTAACCAGAAACGCGTAACATCTGGTTAGATTTCAAAGCAATTGTTTTATACCTTTTCATCTATGGATCTTAAGTCACTAGTGGGGGGAGAGGAAATTTTTTAGAGCTCTTTTTTCTCTTTTATGACCCCCGTAAAGAAAGAATTAAAATTCTTTCAAAAAGTCTAACCTTACCCCTTCTTCCCCTCTCCCAGACTTTTCCCTTTCAGAGGCTTGTACGCCATTTGCAGATTATCTGGCCTCCACTGCGCGCCCCTCCAACCCCGCGCATATTTGCTCTTCAAACAAGTAACGACTTCTATGGTTATTTAGTTGAAATATCGTAAATTTCGTCTTACTGCATTCAAACCCGAGGTTCTCACATCTCCCACTTACAAATTCAAAGTTCTTAAAAATATTAGACGCCACGACGGTAGCTTTAAAAAGTGATTTCTACTGCAAATCGCCCATCAGGAGGCTCTCAATCCTTTCTTAAGAGAATCCCTGAACAAATACGAAACTTTCAATAACGTCACTGCTCTAGGATACAGGACTCTGTCTTCCCAAAAGGGTTTACTGCAATAAAAGGTAGCAGTATTTAGAGGATGATTCATAACTCTTTGCCCGGCATTTAACATCTGGAGGAGGGAATATTTTAGTAAATTATGCTCCCTGTCCTGATTCTTGAAAGATAAACTTTTCCAGGAAAAGTTTTATAGTAAATATTTGTATGTATCTGAATGCTTATAATTTACCCATCCTTACCCATCTGCATAACACAGAAAGTAATTTTTATTGTTAAAGATAAATTAAAAGAGCCCTCAGAGGGGTGCCTGGGTCACTCAGAAGGGTTAAGCCCCCCACTCTTGATTTCTGGTAGGTCATGATCTCAGGGTCATGAGATTGAGACCCAGTGTGCCCCCCCCACCCCAGCCGGGAGTCTGCTTGTCCCTCTCCAGCTCCCTCCCTGCTCCTCCACTCTCTCTCTCTAAAATAAGTAACTCTTAAAAGATCCCTCAGAATACTGTTTGTATGGCTGCAAAAAATCCTGAATAGTCATATTGTACTACATGATTTTCATCTTTGACTCACAGGGAAGAAGAAAGTCTATCAGATCTGGAAGAGATCAGGATTCTTACAATGGTAAATTGGTTGATTATATTTATTAAGACTAAAAAATCGAGGTTAGAACAAATTTTTCAAGTTAGAAATCATTCTTGCTTACAAGAATAAAAGGAAAAAGTGTT
This sequence comes from Callorhinus ursinus, assembly GCF_003265705.2. NCBI lineage: Eukaryota > Metazoa > Chordata > Mammalia > Carnivora > Otariidae > Callorhinus > Callorhinus ursinus. The sequence goes on along the minus strand of NW_027397089.1, from coordinate 18,673,219 downwards.
CAAAATAATAACAATAATTATTAAAAATTTCCCTTGATATAGGCAAAAATTTAAGCAAAATTTGCAAAACTCATATCAGGAACATGTTAATAACTGCATCAGAAACTTGTATGTCCATTTATCTAGCTCATCTAGCAGTTATTGGATGCTTACTAATGTATTTAATCTTCAAAATAACACTTTGGGATAGGCACAGAGTTTACCCAAGGTCAACGGGTAAGTGGTAGAGCCAGGATTTGAACCAAGGCAGTCTGGCTCCAGGATGACTGACTGACTTAATCATGACAATATGCTGCTTCTCAACTCCAAAGACATTTATTGAGTTCCTACTATATACAAGTTAATCAGTGTTCTACGCAATAAGGACATGTACAGAAATCGCTGAAAATGTGATTTCCCTGAAATCAGATCTTTATTAGGATGGTGGGAGGGTAAATTTTACTTTTAAAATGGTTACTATAATCTACATAAAATGTCGCTTATTTTAATGTGTTTACAACACATAGAGTAATTGTATAATTATGGAAAATGTTGAGGTAACTGAAATTACATCAATGAATTAGTAAAAAATAATTTCTAATTAAAAAAAACAAACAAACTTATTTTGTTCCAAATGCTATGGCTCTGCAATTTGAGTAAGGACAGTTGCTACCGTTCTTCTTTAGTCTTTTCATGACCTCTGAGCGTCGCATGTGCAGTAGAAGGCTGGAAAAAGGGACAGCCAAGTGCCGTCACAATGTCTTACGCGACGTTATTTACCTCTGGTCTCAGAGTCGCCATGGAGAACATGATCAGTCCCGCGGTGATCACTAAGGAGAAAGGCAAGACCAAGACTCCGTGCCTCAGAGACTGATCTTGCAGCCTCTCCCTGGAACCCAGAGACTCTTTTCAGGCTCATAATCTCTCCTGAAATCCAAAGACTCTTTTCAGGCTCATAATCTCAAAAGACAGATGTTAAGTTTTGGCTAAGAGAGCTTGTTCTGCAGTCTGGGAAGAAAGCATTCACGTCTAGAGTAGCACTAGTTTCGCAGGCCCTAGAAGCTAAGATTGGCAACCTGTGAAAGGCAGAACTGCGCGGGGAGTCCAGTGTCACCTGGTCTGGTTAAGAAAGTTCAGATGGCCAGTTCAGTGCGAGGCATCTTTTGGAGCCAGCTCCCCACACTGCTGGGTAGCAGCAGGCGCATCTGGGTTTGCAGGAGACAAGGCGCTTGTTTAAAGAAACGGCAGGTAGAGGGGTACTGTTGCCCACAAGCGCGGTGTCTGGAGTCAGCTAAGCTGGCTAAGGATTATACATAACGTGAGAAAATCCACCTAGGGGGCACAGCACCGTGGGACACAGCACCGTAGGGCTCATCTTGTGACCTCAACTGTTTGAAGCATTTCTTGCTTGAATGTTTTTGTACTTGTACGGGTAGCTCTTCCGGATTTTTCAGTTTCTAACCATGGTTCCTTAATTCTTAAGACGTTCTTGTCCCAGGAGCGAACTTGGACGTCGAAATCTCTGGAGCCAAAAAATTCAACGGAGGCCCCAAATGAGGAACGGTTCGGTCCTGGGTATTCATATGAGAGGCTATGTAAATGAGGGCTAGGAGTTTGCTCTTTTGACTGGACAGAGCTGGAGAAGGCGGTCCCTCCGCCAGGAGCGATGGTTGGGAGCGGAGCCTGCCTGTCATTGGTCAATAGAGCCGAAGATGTTGCTGCGCCCAATGGGAAGGCGCTGCCTAGTGTCAGCAAAGTGATAGAGGCAGTTCCGGTGTTGGTAAATTACATTCACCTACCCAGAGCCGTGTCGCTGTTATTCCTCTCGCAGGAGTTTTAGGCGAGAGCTAATCATGTCTGGTCGCGGAAAGCAGGGCGGCAAAGTGCGGGCCAAGGCCAAGTCTCGGTCTTCCCGCGCGGGCCTGCAGTTCCCGGTGGGCCGAGTCCACAGACTGCTGCGCAAAGGTAACTACGCGGAGCGAGTAGGCGCTGGGGCGCCGGTGTACCTGGCGGCGGTGTTGGAGTACCTGACGGCAGAGATCCTGGAGTTGGCTGGCAATGCGGCTCGTGACAACAAGAAGACCAGGATAATCCCTCGCCACCTGCAACTCGCCATCCGCAACGACGAGGAGCTAAACAAGCTGCTGGGGAAAGTCACCATTGCTCAGGGCGGCGTCCTGCCCAACATCCAGGCCGTGCTGTTGCCCAAGAAGACGGAGAGTCAGAAGGCGAAGAGCAAGTGACCCTGACGCCACCACAGGGGAGCTGGCTTCCCCAGCAAAGGCTCTTTCCATAGCCACCCCGCAGTATTTTTCAATATACTCGATGGTCATGGAAGTCTGCCGCGATCTACTGGGGAGGTGGGTGGCGAGGGGCCCGCCGAGTCCGGGGCCAATAAAGTCGGTGAAAATCGTGTGGTCGAGAGAGCTATGTAGTCTCGGGGACCTTCCGGATGACCCGGGGGGCAGCCAGGAGACCTCTGGAGCAGGTACTGGGGGGTTGGTTTCTGCCGCTTTGTGGACTACTTTGGTCCGCACCCTCGAGGTGTTTTGTGGGCGGTCGAGGGAGACCACGAAGGACCCACTGGCTGGAGGTGGGCAGAATTGGGATCTCTCCCTACTCTCCTAATGCAAAAGAGAAGCAGACTAGGGTGCGGGGGCGTCAGGGGGATTATTTTTACCTGTCATTCTCAGGGCCTTCACTGTCCTGTCTCGTCTGGGCTGTTCATGGGGACCCAGTTTTGAAGACGCAGTGGGGGCTAGCTGGTGTCGCGCAGGAAGGTGGCTCTCTGACCATACTTTTCAAAAGTATGGGAGTAACTTTCCGTCTTGGAAGAGTGGTTCTGATGACACAGTGCCCAACAGATTTTTCTTAGCCTGATAGCTGTTGTGTTTTCATGATTTGGATATCAGATATTTTTATATACACACTTATGTTCCCATTTCTTTAAAATGAAGGGAACATCCAGTAATATGTGTAATATAGAAGCATGAGTCATAAGTAAATTTGTTCCTCCCGACACTCATGTTGCATAACAGTGCAGTGTCTTTAGTCATGCGTTACTTATGCTTAGGAGCTTTTAAGAGATTTTTTTCATGATGGTCGTGTCTCCATCATATTATACTCCTTTGGAAATGTAATCAGTTTGATTTTGCTTCCTAACAACAAATAATCTGCTTGAAGTCTCATGTTCATTCCCTCATTAGCCTGGAGTAATGACCTCGTTCCATCAGTACTGTGGGGGTAGCATTGCTTGATTGTACAGCACTGCTTTCATAAACATGAAATGTGAGAAAATGTAAGGATAAATGACTTTAAGTGCCGGAAGTAATACATTTCAGATCCGGAATCCACATTTAAAAGTTAAATAGCCATCCTATTCTGTCCTTAATTGACCCTTCCATTTCACCCTTTTCTACAAGCTTCATCCTGGCCCACAGGGCCCACAGCACAGATCCCAGTTCAGATTTCACATCTTTGGTATCATCTTTCCTATGAGTCAGAGTTGAAGTCTTCCTGAAAAAACATTATGGTATTTCTTTATCCTTAGTAGTGGGTGGCCCATTTTCCCACACGGACTTTCTTTATTTCTTCCCCAGTATTTATTGAGCTCTTCAATACACCATGCTCAATACCAGATGATGGGAGTACAGCTGTGAATAAGGCCAACTAGATTTCCACTCTCTTGGAGCTCACTTCTTTTTCTTGGTACCTGATGACAGAACAATGAACAGATAAGTTAATATCAGAGAAAGGATTCACCTTCAGCTTCCATCAATACTTGTGTCTCCCTGCTGCTTATGCAATGAATGAATGTTGGGATTACTTCTCCCACGTGGTCATCTTTTTGAGGTGTACAAAGATCAGGCTACACGTACCTCTGTTAGGAGGCAGATTATTGCCCCCAAATTCCTGAGGAGAATAGACCCCAAGGCTACCATGGGCAGCATGTGCCAAGATGTCCACAGCTATTTACTGCACTCCCACTTTCCATACAGAAGGCTTCTTCATATGTAAAACAGTCCTAATGCCAATTTTGAGGACCGAGACTGTTCATTTATATACACATTAGGCATATATTAGGTGCTGAATAAATTAAAAGAAGCTCCATTTCCTACAAGATAATAGGCTTGCCCTTATAGGTTAAGGTATAGGTCACCGTAATTAATAGGATTTTGTTTTGTTTTTAATGCTCAATCATTAAAACAGTTCTCAGTATTATCACTTTGGGGACATGGTGCACAGTGGAGAAAAAAAATGTATATATATATATAATATGGAGATATGCAATGCTAGTTTTGACATTTAAGTCTTAGTTTCCTAAAAGATTTGAGGCACCTGAAAGATTATTACTAAAATGGTAACAAAATAAGAACAAGGATCACTAAGACATTTATAAGAAAAAGGCGATTTTTCCTTTCTCTCTGAAGATTCAGTCGTCTGTCTAAGCCCGTTACCCGAGGAGCAAGACAGACATGATAGAAAGTACAATGACTGCCCCATTGCCCACACCACCTCCACTGCCCCGGGGATTCTGTTTCCTCTCGAATCCTTCCCCTGACACAAGTTTCCATCAGTCTTTCACCATTTCTGTTTTTGAGGGTTTTTTTTTTTAAAAAACCTGAATAATTTATTGGCAGTTAAAGGTGCATACCTCCTGCAAAATCAATTCAGCCTGTGATCCTTGAACAGATAGTTCTTGCCAAGATATGATTGTTAATTTAAAAGGACAGTATTTCTTCAAGCACAAGACCACGAAGAAAACCTGGGACAGAACTGGGTGGGACCTGAATTCTGATTTTTTTTAAATACATTTATAATCCATAGTTGTATTTATAGACACACATACTCTTTCCTGCCAAGATAAGCCATTCGTGGGGCAGGCTGTGACTTGGGCAGGATTTGTGCTTTGTTTTTCCTGTGGGGCCAGTCTCGTCTTCTTGTCTCTGAGAACTGGTCTGTTTAGTTTTGTCTGCCTGGAACCAAAAGGTTTAGTCTGGCCCTATAATTGGTGATGCCTGGCCTACGATATGCATGCTCCTCACAAATGCCCCTGGAATGTCAGATACCATGGTGTCTAAGGACCCCAGCTCCCTGGAACAACACTCAAGTTCAAAGCCACTCTGCTCCTTACTAGTTAGATGATTTTGGAAATGTTACTCAATTTCCTTAAACCTCAGTTTTATTTATTAAGTGGGTATAATAGTAGAGTTTACATCAGTGGATTTTGCAGAGGATTCACTGAGTTAACGTGAATGAGGGCACTAGAGTTCCCCGTGTAGAAACATGTTCAGCGAACAGTAATCATTCTTGTTTTTATGTGCAACTGGATCTAGAATGGGTTGCAACAATTCTGGGACCTACTAAAATAGAAAAACATGGCATTCTAGCAGTCCTGTGACTTTTCTGATAGCAAACCATAAAAACAAGTTTAGTGGCTGTTTTACTAATTACAAGACACGCACAAACAATCTGTAACAGGAGAGAGAGTAATAAATGGTTAAAACTTGTTAACCGGCCAGGTTAAAACCTTAATTTGCATTTCCTCCCTCCCTAAAGACGACCTAGTTTGGAATTAATGGCTTACGTACACCCATACACGGAACCTTTTGATTCAAAAATTTATTGAGTATATATTATGTGTGAAACCTATGATTGATACCCAGCTGTTCAGAAAAATGGTTATAATAAAAAGGTGATTACAATATAGCAGGCTACATGTAAAGAAAGGGAGATGCCCAGGGTGTTACAGTAACAGGGAATGGAAGCACCGGTATCACTCAGCCTGGTGGGGAATGGCACCTGAGACAGGTCTAGGTGTGCGAGTTAGCCTAACATGCTAGAGTGTTCTGGACAGAGAGGCAGTGTGCACCAAGGCACAGGAGTCAAAGGACAATGGCTGCAGTTGGATGTGAGAGAATCTAGGGGATAAGGCCGTTGGGGGGGGGGTCATAACTAAAAGTAGGCATCCAGAGGGAATATACATACACAGAATATATGTATAGATGTGTAAGCGGATGTATAGAAATCAGCCCAACTGAACAGGGGATGTGGGGATCCATGAGATCTGATGGACTGGCAGCGGAATGGGAGCCACTGAGGACATGGAGGGAGGACGTGGCCCAAGGAGAGAGAGAGAGACTGTCAAAGGATGGAGATTTCTCGTGGTTTGGACCTCTGCACTCCTGGACACCCCCTGATTTGCTTGTATTTTGCCGTGTAATTACAAAATGTTCTTTGAAAGTTATTACATTCTCCTATCCAGGAAATGCTGACAGGCTGGCTCAGCTTACTAATGGAGTTGGAATGGATATGCTTTTTTACCCTTTGTGTTTTCATGTGGCACATGCAGAAGCTTGGGGTCTATATGGTGACAACAAGAGCATTTTCTTTAAAAAGCTGAGAACAATGTTGGTAAAGAACCCTTTAAAAATATGTCCTTTATTATCATTCCATTTAGTTGAATAGTTTTTTTACATGTTTTAATTTTAATTGAAGTTTTAATTTTAAGTAAGTTTTAATTTTAAAGAAGTTATAGAAACAGTGGTGACTTATTAATTCAGAAAAACCAATGCAGTTAATTAATTAATTAATTTACTTTCTTAAGGAAAGGTATATTGCTTATAAGTATTATCTGTAGAAAGTTATAGTGATTTTTACTGAGGTATAATTGACATATAACATTTTCAGGTATATAACATAATGATTCGATATTTGTATATTTTTCAAAATGATCACCATAGTAAGTCTAGTTAACATCTATCAGCATTCATAGTTCCATTTTTTTTCTTGTGATGAGAACTTTTGAGATTTACTCTCTTAGCACTTTCAAATATGTAATACAGTATTATTAATGATAGTCACCATGCTGTACATTACATCCCCATGACTTCATTATTTTATAACTAGAAGTTTGTACCTTTGACTCTCTTTACCTATTTTGCGCAACCCTCCCAATGCACCCCCAGATCTGCCCACCACCAATCTGTGGTCTTTATCTAGGAACTTGGTGTGTTTTTTTTTAATTCCATATATACATGAGATCATACCGTCTTTGTCTTTCTCTGTCTGACATATTTCACTTATCATAGTACCCTCTAGGTCCATCCATGCTGTCAAAAATGGTAAGATGTCATTCTTTTTTATGACTGAATAATAGTTGTGTGTGTGTGTACCACATTTTCTTTATTCATTCATCTATTGATGGACACTTAAATTTTTTTCACATCTCAGCTATTGGAAATAATACTGCAGTGAACGTAGGGGTGCATATATCTTTTTGAGTTAGTATAATGTAGGTATTTTCAAATGTTTAAAACAAGAGAAATTTGACCCAAACAAATCAACTTTTTTTTAATTAGCTAATGTTTAGTTTCCCAAGGGAGGGAAGTGGACCTAAGAGGAACAGAAAAAAACAAACAAAAAAGCCAAAAAAAAAGAAAAGAAAAGAATAAAAGAAGAAAGGGAGCCAGCTGGCTTTAGGCAGATACGAAATTACCACTGTAAAGCTTTATTCTGTTTTCTCTATAAGGAGAGGAAAGAAAGTTAGGTGTTGAAAACAGATTTTAACATACACGTACAGAAAAGAGAATGGCAGCACTTTTGGATAGTAACACGGGTCCTTGATAATTTTATCAAGCCCTGAAGTTAAAAAGCCAATACTCCTTGACTCTAATTTATGGAAGTGAAGGAGGGATAAGCCCTGTATTCAGTTAATCTATTTTTTAAAGACAAATCAGACCAACCAGTCTGCTCATGAGGGTTTATTTGCTTTCTCTTTTAAAGTACTTCTCAATGAACTATCTTGTTCGTGTCGAAAGCCCATGTAGCAACCGCAACTCTAAAATACCCCTGGTGAAATCGTGTTTATTAGGGTGAGAGGTGTACAAATTCTTGTGAAAATGAGAACACGTGAAGGAAACAAGTGGTTGGCCTGGAAGAGGTGCAGTTTGAGATTGTGACAGCTAGGGAAAAAAATCTGGTTTATAAAAATGGGTAATTTCTGATCCCCATAACTTGGCCAGGGGCTAGTCATCCCTGATCATAGGTCCAGACAGACACAACTAAATGCACCAGTCCTCAGGGACACAAAGACAAGAGTGAGGCAGAACTCTTTCTCTGATTGAGAAATGGCAACCCAAAGCCAAGTTTGCCCTAGGGTCGCTGGTCTGAAGAGCCCTGAATGCCTCAGTCCTCAGGAGGGTAGCTCGAAAACAGACTGGTCAGGCTTTTGTCCACTCTCTCCCTATGGACCTTGCCTCTCAGGACAACACGAAATATCAAGCAGGCTAACAAGCAACGAAACCAGAGAATAGAAGACTGAAAACCATTTCATCAAAGAATACTAATGTGATCAGACAATCAAAAAAAAAAAAAAAATTCCAAGAGCTCTTCTTCCAGGGGAAACAAAATTAACTCAACGCTGAAGCTTCAACAAAATATAGGGACTCAGTTCAGCATGAACTTACCTCCCAGTCCTGAGTAGGTGGCACCTTATCCAGAGAGAATCACAAGGGGTCTCAGATGGGTGCAGTCTTACTGAGTTGAGAGTCCTGGTCCAAGCAATGGGAGCTTTAGCCGAATCTATATTTTTGTCTGTGCCCACCAGCAAACACCACGAGGGATACACCCATAGTTGAACAAGTTGGGGTTTTGCTCTTTGCAGCGCGGAAGACACACACTGTGGGGCAATGTGGGTGTCTCACTAAGAGGTTGTTAGAAAGGATTTATTCTAGATTTTCGGTTTTGTTCGGTTTGTGTTAGGGACATTGCCTATGACTGCATGCTGCTGTGGGTAGGGCTAAGTCTATGATTTGGTAGCTTAATACATTTAATAAGGTGTAAAGAATGAAGTGAGGCTATAGCTGTAATTGGTGAATCTGGCTAACGCACATCGAGCTGTTTGGGCATGTTTGTGGTTTGGATAACTTTTGTGCTTTTTGGGTTCGGAACATGATTACAGAGTAGTCTTGGTTTTCTTTTGATTTTTCACGGTCACAGAATGGCCTTGTCTGGTGTTGCTGTGCTGTGACATTGTTTATGTTCCACAGGACAGCATGGTGTAACTGTCAGGCCAGCTCCTAGCAGCACCAAGGCCTGGCTGAGAGTCCAGGCCCGTTACAAGCTGTCACGGGCTGCCTTCCTCTTTCTCGATAGCTAAAGAAAAAATGGAACACCCAGAAGAGGGCCTGCTGAGCCGTGGAAGTAGACAAGGACATCTCAAGACAAATGTTGGCAGTGTCCAAGCGCCGTGCGAAAGAGAGAGAGCTACTGTCCATGGGTATTTCATTTCTGTACTTCAACCATCCAAATCCTCTAGCGACATCCCCTTGTTCATGTTCGTCAAGGAATTTTTTATCTCGAATTTATCTTTTTGTGTGTGTCTTTGTATAGGGTAAGAATGTTCTGGTTTCTTTAACATGATAATCCATGTATTGCTAATCGTAAATGATGTTTTAAATGTAAGTTTATATTTTATCTATATATACTTATATATAATTTTTATATATTTAAGTGTATATACTAAGTAAATACCATGACCTCACTTTCCTCCCATCTTCCAACATCCTGCCCCCCGTTGCCTAGCCCAAGTATAAATCAGTAAGTTTTTCTGATTTGAACTCATGTCAGGACAAAAAAACATTCAACTCAATAAAAATCTATACATTTGTTTATAAGCTTGCAAAGCCTCCATTTTTTCATGCATAAAATTGGATAATCAGATCTATGCCTATCATGAAGCAGTTGGTGACGAGTGTACGGTAAGGGCTCAGTAAATTACTACGACTGTTAACGATCATTTCCCTATATTTCCTACGTGGCTTTTTCTCTTTCCCTTTTGTGTTGCCATATCTCTGGGTCGGTGTTGATGATCTGTACCCCCTACCTGCCTACTCCCTCTGCCTATTTCAGGTTTCCATGAGGTTTTCTCCCAGGGACTTCAACCTGAGCTTGTTCCACACTAGCCCGGTTCCCTTCGTTCTACCCCCCACTCCCTAGGTCTGAATTTCTGCTCTGTTCATGGTGTACTCTGCAAGTTATTTAATCAGTCCATGCCTCCATGGACACAGCTGTAAAATGAAGGAAATGACAGTAGCTGCCCCACCGGGTTGCAGGAAGGACTGAATAAACTAATGCACAGAAGGCAGAAATACCAGGGACTACATTCTGATTTCACTTGCTGCCTCATCCCCTGTATCACACAGATGACCCAGGCTTGTGCTTCCTGTCTCTGAACTAGATCTTCAGCTCCTCTCCTCCACCCTCCTGTGCTAGTCGGAGGGGTCTCCTCACACATCTCCCGGCTCTGGTCTTTCACCCCGCAGCCAGCCTACCCCTTGCATCACAGCCCTGGCTTCATTCTGAAACACAGTTGTTATTCTGGAAGTGCATTATATTTACCATGTGCCAAACACTGCTCTTGAGAAGTTTTACGATGTTAACTCATTTGTTAACCTCTTTCATATAGTATTTATTTATTCCATAAATCTTGTATTTAGTCACTAAATCAGGAGCTCAATCAGCCAGGATCCTGCCAGGAAAGAGATGGCACACCCAGATACGGTGATCTGAGAAATGTAATAATGGGATTATTTACAATGATGTGAGTAGTGCGCAGGGAAACCACAGGGAAGGAGGTTAAGGGACAGCTGGGCTCCATGACCACCCCTAGGCTTGTTGGAGTGAAAGGAGGGAGTTCTCACCCGACCTGGTAGGAGAAGGTTGTGTGGAGGGGGCCTGCATGACAGAAAGAATCAAGGGGGTCTAATCTAAGACAGCCATTCAGGTTCCCATGACCTCATTTTCCTCCCTTCCTCCAATATCCTGCTTCTCATTGGCCTGCCCAAGTGAAAGCCAAAAGACAGAAAAGGCCCCTTGATGCAATCACTACATACAATTCAGCCTCCTGGGGCCATAGAACAGAGTGGAAATATGTAAACAGAGGGGCTCTGGAGGGCCAGACCTCTTAGTCATCCAAACACGAAGTGAGTAGGCACCCACTGCCATAGGGGAAGAGGGGAACTGGGCCTTGCGTGGCGTGACAAAGGTCACCCCCCCCCCCACAAAACCCTTGACCTACAGAGAGGGCTAGCAAGAGCAAACAGAGCAGATGAGATACCCATGTTCCTGAAGCTTTCACAAGAGTAGAGCTTAAATTAAGTCTATAAAACTTATAGATTCCAGCCTATTCTGCTGATTTTTTTTCATATATATTCCACTCACCAGCCATACCAAGCTACCTCCTGTCCCTTCCAGCAGCAGATGCAGAAACACAGGGAACTCACACCCATTCTTCTTTGCTTCAGCCCCTTGAGTAGAACTAACCCCATGTTTAATCTAACTGCAAAGAAGTTTGGAAATTGTAGAAGAACCGTTGGAAAATTTTAGTGAGTACCACTGTCTGTCAGAGTTTCTCTCAGAGCAGCTTTTGCTTACCTTCTACTTAGCTTTGGTCTCGTTAGCGTACTCCTGACATGGAGACTGCCAGTCAACCAGCGTTCTCTTGAGATGTTTTAAGAACAAAAATGACTGCCCCAAAAGCCTTTTATCATTAGCTCGTACACATAAGCTAACGGTGCCTAACCGGTTACCTGGCAGAAGGAACTTGAGAAATACTCCATTTGTTTTTGTCAGAGGAATTGGCGCTAATAATTTTGTAAGTAGGTTGTGACAGATTGGATTTTCTTCGCACACACATGTGCCAGTTGTGAATTTCTTGCCTCTGAGCCCCACATTCAACCTTCAGTACTTGCTCTGAGAAAAGAGGCAGAATTCCTTTAATCATTTTTTCCATTTTGGTAAGCATGCTAGTCTCTCAGTAGAAGGCACTGGAACAACTTGGCAGGAGGAAGGGACAGCTCTTGTTGGCTCAGGCTGCCGGTGGTAGTGGTGGGTAAGCTGTGAGGTGTGAGGACATCAGATGGCAGTCTGCCCCAGCCATGTGTCCAGAATGCACGGTCTCTCTGTGACCCAGCAGCCCCACCTCGCTCTGGGGACTGCCTTCCTGCAGCCTCCCACCAGGGAAACCACACTCCAGGCCTTTGGCCTTCAGCAGTGCCCAGAACCCCGCACAGGGCCACCTTCTACAGCTGATCTCCCGTGGTCCTTTCCTGGAGGTCAGGGAGTGTGACCGTCTGCAGTGCAGAGTTCACACTACAAAGGCAGCAGTGAGTCATTGTGACAGAGACTATAGGGCTCACAAAGCCCCAAATACTTACCATCTAGCCCTTTACAGAAAGTTTGCTGATCCCTGTTCTTATCTAATAGTGGAAACAAACAAATAAAAAAAACAAAATAAAAAACCGAATAAACACAAAGTATCTATTTAAATGAATTGTTCTAATTTTTTTCAGAAATGTGGTATTTTCATGCCATTTTTTACTTTTTTATGTTCACCGTAAGTTTTTTCATGAACATGTATTTTATGAATAAACTCTCAGAGTATAAATACGGATTTTAAAATCGCTCCTCCTGAGATCTGGGTTACTCAGCACTAAGAATGGTCATAGGAGAAGCTGGATTTGTATTTGCCTGCATTTTGATTCTATCACTCGAAAAAGCCAACAAATATTATTTGAAGGTATGGAGTTTTTTGTTTTGGGTTTTGTTTTGCAGTAAGTCCCTAAACATGGCAACCTTTATCAACTCCCAGAAAAAAAAGTCCAACTTTCATAATAGCACGGCCTCTTCATTTGTGGGTAGTGTATTTTATAAAATCAGAGAAGATTTCATAGCTATCTATATTCATGTTTTCCCCCTCTCCCTGCCTGAACTTTGGCTGTTAACCTTTCTTTTCTTTACCTTATTCCCCATTTTATTGGAGTCAAGTTTGCTGGGTGCAGTGGTAATGATGGAGTTAATTCTGTTTTTCCTTGGACTCTAATTTTTCTTGAGATTCTATGGGTATAAACACTATTGGATTCTAATTTTCCTCTGCTATGCAAATCCTTAAAGCACTTTTTTTTTTTTTTGCATCTCACAGCATTCTTAAAGTGTTAATTCTCCTAGTTCTGTTATTTATCTCCTGTAAATGCAATATAATTCTTACTAAATAAGGATTCATGATGGTAAATTGCAATAGTAGACAGCTTATTTTTAGGCTTCAGATGCCCAATGAGGGGAAATAATGTTTGAATAGAGCAACAGGTCAAGGAAAAACAATGTATTGGGGAATCCATGGTCTTTTCTTTGCAAACTTATTTTTAAATGTTTTTCTCTATTTGGTTGCAGCACCGTTTAAGGTAATCAGTTGATATTTAGTATTTTTAAACCTTCAGAGAAAATATTTCAATTTTTTAAAAACTTAAAAAAGGCTTAGATTATAAGGTATGATGAATTAGGTCTTTACTGGCACATGGCATAGAATAGCTGTCAGATTATTTTTTCCAAATTGTTCATTAGCACAGGTTAAATGAAATAAATTCTTTTAAAAAATTAGTATTGGTAAATACTGTATTCAAGGTATAAGACAGAAGTGATACAGACATTGATGCTTTATGTCTTAAAATTTCCATAAGGACCCTGAGGGTAGCGACCTCATCTGATTTTGCTTGCCGTTATTTTCCCAGCACCTAGCTCACAGTAGGCGCTCAGTGACTATGTGCAGAATAGATAGTTTGACTCACCTCCCCAAGCCCTCAGGTAGCTCACTCCACCAATCACTCTTTTCATTCTCCAACCTGTCCCTCTCTCCTGGCTATCAGCCCTCAGCAAACTGGAGCATGCTGATCAAGCAAAACCCCTCCCTCTGCTCACCCAGTCCTTAGGCACCTGCCCTCTGTGCTACCTAATTTCCTTCACAGCCAAACTCAAAAGGCATTCTTAGAAGAGAACTGTGGTAGGGAGAGTTATTTTGGTCTCACAGAAGTCCTATCTCCAACCTTTGCTAAAAGCCCTTAATTCCAGGGATGTAAAGAACAGAAAAATTTCTCCACAGCTCGTTTATACCTTCCTAAACCCAGGAGTAGGTGTGGAGACATTATCCATAGCTCTGCTCGGTGACAGCTCTGAGTTCTGGAAGTGCTATAAGAAGGTCTGTCCTCCAAACTGATTCTAGCTGAGGAACATTTTCATGTATTAGACCTGCTGCAGTTGGAATGGAAGACAACATGAGTGTGCAGTTCTATATGGGGTGGGGATTGTGGCATCTTGTAGCCTGAAGAATTACTTGAAGTAAAAAGAAGTTTAATATTAAAAAATGTCTCCCAACTAGGTATAAATAAAGCAATAGTTTATAAAGAGCACAAACTAGAATATGCAAATGAGAATTGAAGCAGAACTTTGGATGTCATCTAGGGCTTTATGCTGATTCTACACCATGGCAGAATACTGTTGTGGTGATCGTTAATTCACATTTTATACCTTAAAGCCCAGGGAAAAGAGTAAAAGGAATTTCAAAATGACTTTAAGGGGCAGTTAATGTATAATAAAGTGACACTTTAAGAAGGAAACAGTATTGAGCCATATTGTCTGATTAAAGATTTGTATCAAACTTAGCAGTGATCCATTTTTTTGAAACCATAACGTAAATTATGACAACAAATTCCTACTCAGAATCTACCCAAATTTTGAACTGCTGATTCCCCTTTCCTGCAAATACAGCTCACATATGAATGTGTCAGATTTTACAACTGTTTTCAGAAAATAAAACAAGCGATACTAGAAGATGACTTTATGATAAAACTGTGAACAGCTTCCTTAATAAACATGAACAGAAATCTCGGAAAAAATACCAATTGCAAGAACATTAAAAATATTGCAGACCAAATACCAAAGAAAAATTGTTTACATTTAAATTATAATACTGACTTGATGATGATGTAACTGTGTTCCATCCTTGCATCTAAATGGTAAAAGGTTCAATTCACTTACTGGCCTAGCTAGAATGATTATACTAAAAAAAAAAAAAAAAATCCAAAGTGACCTACAGACTGCTTTGACAGGACTTGCTTTAATCTGGAAGAATGACTTCCAAGAAAAGTCTCACCCACAAAGGATCTCAGAATAGAAATCTAAAAATCCATCAAGGAAATCACCTGCAAGAAAATAAAAGCCTTATTGTGTTATTGTACTATCTTTTTAGGATACTACCAATTTTTGATGACATGGGATTCACATGAAAGGTATTGAAGATACAATGGAAAGTAAGAATAGGTATGCCTATTTTAAACCCAATGTACACATCGTCTCATTGTGCATGTGCATGTGTACATCTTTGTTCATAAAATATTCACACTTTGGGCCACTGGATAATCCACACAAATCATTAGCTTCAATACTCTCATCCCAGGATTACTGACCAGCTGAATTAGTTATTAAAAAACTAAAGAAAATGGTATCAATGCAAATTAACAGTACTGAGCATTCTTCATTTTATGTCTTTTAATAATAAAAACTTACACAACTGACAAATTGAACAAAGTAAAAGTAACTTTTTCTGGCTATCTAATAATTTAGACATGGTTTAAAAGCTTTCACCCATCAATTAGTGTCAGCTTACAGAGCTCTGGAAAAATAAACAATCTTTGAGGAAAAGACTCATGTTCTATGCAATTAATAACCTCTCAATTTCTCCAAAGCCAATATGATAGTCCATTAAGGAAAATAATTCTTTTCTTTATGCCTTAAAATTTAACACTTAGTTTCAATCATATTCTTAATAAGATTCTCATCGTGTACCAGCAACGGTAGTTCCTTAAAACACAATTTTTAAATACTTGCTTCTTTTCTGCCCGTAACAGATACCATATTTATATATTATCAGTTAACACAGAGGATATCTTGGTGTAGAACATTTATTTATTTATTCCACGAAACACTCAAAGTTTAGGTCAGTGGGAAATAATTTTAATCAAAGAATTGTACATTTTCTTCCCACATATCTTGCTTTGTATTAGGAATTGACACTGAGATCCATTTCACTAAAATATTACAAAATATTTACAAGAAAATATTAAAATAACTCAAACACAAAAGGCAAGATGGGATAAAATAAACCTTTTTTTTTTCCCTAGAAATCTCTACTCCAGTGCCCACTGCACACAAGAGAATCAAAACAAGTAAGTAACAAAGATTCCCCACCCCTATCACAAGTTTCCAAAGAACTGGAGAAGGGGAACAAATGGGATGAAATGGTGGTATGAAAGGGAATGGATGTTAGCAGCACTGCTTCAATAACCAATCTATTCTGAATGAAATAATCCTCTCTTATATGCAATAAATTCTGAACAAGGCTAAACTTTAGGATATTCCTTGAACTGAAATTTAAAAATACCCTGACAGTGAAAGTCGCTCTTTCACTAAGTTTAGTAAGAGCCTCTTTCCCCACGAACCACTGATGCGAACAGAAACCTGCTGTGGCATTAAAAGCTGTCACAGGAGCCCTTCCATTTCTTTCATAAAAGCTTCATAAACATCATCCTTAGTCTGCACTGAGACGGGAACAGATGGACCAGATTTGGGAGCTGCTTTGGCAAGAGGCACAGCAGAATCATCCTCTGACTTTCTTTGGGGAGCAGCAGTGGCCCCTTTATTCTCCCGACGGACCCTCAATGCAGTGGGCACGAATCTAGTAATCTCTGCCTTGGGATTAGTGATCTGTGGCTTGGCACTGATGGTTGCCGTGGCTTTCTTCTCAATGGTGGCTGCGCTCGTATCATCCGCCTTGGGTCGCTGAATCAAGTTGGGTGGAGCACTTAATACCCCCGGGTTCGGCAAGGGAGCTGGTGGGAAAAGCCCAGGTGGGGCAGGTCCAAGTGGAGGCACCAAAGGTGGGCGCATCATGCCGGGACGAGGTGGAGGGATACCTAAATGAAGGAGAAAACAGGCAAATGAAGACTACCAGAATAAATTTTAACTACTATGAAGGATGTGAAAAACATAGGGTGACAATTTTTTAAAAATTGGCATTTGCAGGAAATACGCTAAAACCATGCTGCTTACTATCTGAAACTCAGGAATACATTTTGATAGTAAGGAATATTTTATTATGAAATAATATTCACTTCTGGTCTGTACCCTGTACTTAGGTTTTCTTCCTTTCTGAGTAATGTACTATTTTAAAATAGAAAGCTGTCAACACCAACTGGTTTCAAATATGATTTCAGATTTGACAGCCCAAGACTCTATTCTAGCTGTATAGTGCAGATGCTATCAAGGCCAAGATTGGGGGTTTGATTCTCATGCATCATTTACTGATTTCCACACCATTCCTCCCCTGAAAAAGGTAACCCAATGGGCAGGAAATGGAATTTTAACCATCAGAGGACATGAATGTAACTGATCACAGTAGGTTACCGCCACTGGGAAAGAATTCATGTCCTTTGATGGTTCAGACATACTGTCATCATTTACCCAGAATTGCAGATTTAATTTTTTTCAAATGCCACTTTTAAGACCAATTATAAGATACTACTGCTTATACAGACTCATAATTACTCCAGATACCACTGAGAGTCCAAGCTGGGGAGTTTAAGAGACCTTCACATTAAACTGGGACAGTGTAATAAACCAGATATACACCTACCACATGTCATAAGAGCACAAGGAAATCTGCCTTGTAATTTCAAACTTAAAGTCTGTACTCATGCAAATATATGGAATGACTTCACAATTGCCCCCCCGCCCCAACACCCTACTCAAATGGAGAATTTAATCCAAAGTGGTCTCTGCCTGGGAAAAGTCCCTCACATGACAGGCAGAATCCAGTGCAAATACCCTGTGGAAGAACTCAACTTCAACCTAGGCCAAAAGCAATTAAAAAACATCATTTTAGGATACCCTTTGATTTCAGGATACTGAAATGTGAAAACATCTCTTAGAGCAGATGAAATACATAGTGGTCAAGTTTTTGTACTAGAAATCAAAAGCTTCACCTGGAGGTGCAGGGGGAGGTAGCCTTGGTGGGGGTCCCCGAGGAGGAGGGCCAGGAGGCAGACCTGGAGGTGGACCTGGGGGAGGGCCAGGGGGTCGGCCTGGTGGTGGGCCTGGAGGCAAAAGTCGGGGTAAAGGCCCTCGGAGTCCCGGCATTCCAGGTGGTCTCAGGAATGGAGGAGCTCCTGAAAAGAGAAAAATGAAAAATTAATATAAGAGACATACAGACGAAGTCTTAACTATGGTATAAAGGTAACTCAAGTGTGGTCTGACTTAGCATTTTAACTTGAAATCAGGTAACTTCAAAAACTGATCGAAACATAGGTAGAAAAAGAATTCATTCAACAAATATCTGAGCACCAGAGACACAGAACTGGATTTGTTATGGATCATTTCTCTTTATTTGCCAGTACTGACAAAAAGCATAGCTTTTTTTTTTTTAATAGCACAGCTGTGCTGGGCTAGAAACTGTACAAAGAGAGGAATTCTTAAATGGTTCCAAAATAAGCTGAAAATGGAATATAAAGCAGGGTGTTTTAAGGATCCCCCCAGGAAACATAGGAAGACAGAGGCAAGTATGACTGAAGATGACATAAGACAGGTAATGTGCTTTTGCACCACCAATCAGAAAAGGATGAACTCAATGAAGAAAACCTAACTGGACAACTACAGGATGGACTATAAAATCATAAGTAACCAAGAAGTTCAAATTTCAAATGAACTTCTCATTCTTATATGCCAAAGATTATATTAATACTGATCCCTTTTGTCTCTAAAGACTGACATCCAATAATTCCCAACCAAAGAAGGATGCCTGCTAGTATTTACTGTGCCCCAGTCCCATTAGCTATCAATTTAGAATTGGGTCAACTTGTTGCATTTAAAAAACAGTACTGAAGAAACCCCCAGTTTCATACTCCTCTGCCTGCTAACCTCAGAACTAGAGAACCCTAAAAAGAGGAGAGCTTTGTAGAAAAAGATGGCTGTCAAAAGCACTATGAATTGCAAACAGTGCTGTAGGAATAAACAAACTGCACTTACCCTTTATCTCTCCGTGACTTATACTAGGAGAAAACAAAACATCGATACTAATGGTGTATATCTTTGGAACGACTTCATCCCTCTAATCACAGGTAGACTTATTTATTCACAACGTATCAGAGCTGACTCACCCGGAGGTGGTCCAGGAGGAAGGCCCGTAGGTGGTCCAGGGGGCCGTAAGGGCGGAGCCGGTGGTGGTCCAAGAGGAGGCGGTCCTGGCATGGGAGGTGCTTGGATCTGAGAAGGAGGAACAGACTGTGGGGGGGCCTGCTGCTGTGAAGAAGCAGAAGATGTACCATCAGAAAGAGATTCTTCTTTATGCTGTTTTTGTGATTGCTTTTCTGCTTCAGAATCATCGGAATCATCTTCGTCATCATCCTCTGAAAATTCTTCTACTTCCCGTCCCTCCTCAGGGATTTCCTGACCTAAAAGAAACAGTAAACCAGGTAAATGGAGTTGATTCATTTTTTATAGCCCACAAAGTAGCAGTGTCTGAAGACACGTGCTCAATTAAGTGCTTTCTTAAAATTAACAACTAAATAGCCTTCTTCAATAAACTACTTGGATATGGAGGCATCAAATAGTATTCTACTCACCTATGCTAGTGGAGCCCAGGGAAAACAAGCCCAGGCTTTAGAACAAGAAGGACCTGGATTTAAATGCCAGTTTAACCACTTACTAGCTGGGTAACTCTGGGCAGCTTACAATGTCTCCAAACCTTAACTTTTGTAAAACACGGATTACTTACTTACTTCAGGGTTGTTGAGATACTAAATGGGAAAATGTACATAAAGGAACTGGCAGGAGTAAATACCCGAAAGGTGATTTCACTACTCTTTCCTTGTCTTACCTGCCATTCGAAGCATCATGGCTTGAAGAGGAGTCAGCTCCTTCATGTTCTTCTTTTTCTTCCTTGATTTTCCAGGCATATCTGCAAATCTTACACTCAGACCTAAGGGGTGGAAGGAGAGAATGGGGTGGATTAGGAACAACAAAATTCAGCAAATGCATACTATATAATACTAAAAGCCCCAGGCAGGATTGCTGCCCACTATTTGGCTGAAGTTAAGTGCCAGGAAGAGTCAGCCATATAAAAGATAGAGTAAGAAGTGCCAACTGGTGGGTAAACATATGCTATTGTGATTTAAAAATCTGTAAATTTCAAAAATTTAAAGAATACTATTAACATCTTTATGCCAATAAAATTGGAACACCCAGATAATACACAATTCTCTAGAAAAATATATACCACAAAAATTGGCCACAGAAGTGCTAAGACCAAAACATATAAAACTGAAATGGTAGTTTAGAAATCTATTTTTAACCTGGCCCAAATAATTTTATAAGGAAGTTCAGCCAAACATTAAGTTACAGAAATTTCCTGAAGAAGGGCACAGAAAAGATGGAATGCAATCCAGAATTCATGAAGCCAGCACAACTGTGGTACCGAAACTAATCTACTGTAAACTACAGCTGACTACTGAACAACATGGGTTTGAACTGAGTGGGTCCACTTACACATGGATTTTTTGTGATAAATATAGTACAGTACTGTGACTATATCTTCTTTATGAATTCTCAACATTCTTTTCTTTTCCCTAGCTTACTATTTATTGCAAGCATGTAGTATATAATACATGCAACATACAAAACATGTGTTAATCGACGGTTTATGTTAACGGTACAACTTCCGGTCAACAATAGGCTATTAGTAGTTCAGTTTGGGAAGGACTCAAAAGTTATGCAAGGATTTCTGATTGCACAGAAGGTCAGTGCTCCTAACCCCCGTGTTGTTCAAGGGCCAATTTTATAACCAAATTGAACCCAACAGTGTTTTAAAAGAAAAACACATCATAAACATGTAGGGTTGGTCCCAGAAATGCAAGATAAGGTTGAACACTAGAAAAGCCATGAATATAAATCATTACAATAAACAACTTAAAGAAAAAATATAACATCCCAAGAGATACTTAAAAATATTTATAATAAAAACTCTTAGCAAACTAAGACTAGAGATTTTTATCTATTTTAGTTATTTAAATAATTACTATATTTGAGAGAGAGACCGCAAGAGCAGAACACAAGCAGGATGAGTGGGAGAGGGAGAAGCAGGCTTCCCGCTGAGCAGGGAGCCCAACGTGGGGCTCCATCCCAGGACCCTGGGATCATGACCTGAGCTGAAGGCAGATGCTTAACGAGGGAACCTTTTCAACCTGGTAAATCAGGCTATCCGCTAGATGCTATTAAACATCTTGCTAAATGGTGCAATATTAGGAGCAGTCTTAGTTGGTAAACATTTACAAAGTTCCATGTGGGCAGGGCTTTAGTTTTGTTTACTTTGTAGCCTTTGTCTAGGAAAATTCCTTGCATATAGTAAAAATTCAGTGTAAACATTAGATAAATGTCAAATCACAGTAGGAGAACCACTTTAAGCACATGTACACTGGTGAGTACACAGAAATAAAACAAGTTGGCAGAAAAAGAGGAAAATGAGGCAAAGGATCACACAATACATTGCAGAGAAAAATGAAGCTGCTGTGGCTCTGAGGGCTTCCACGAAAGTCCTCTATAGTTTTCATTACCAGCTCTATCCACCTTGTTAAGATAGCTTTTGGTTTGCAACCATGATTCTTTTTTTTTTAAAGATTTTATAATTTTATCTGAGAGAGACAGAGAGAGCAAGAGCAGGGAGGAGAGGGAGAAGCAGACTCCCCACCGAGCAGGGAGCCTGACATGGGACGCAATCCCAGGGCCCTGGGATCATGACCTGAGCCAAAGGCAGACGGTTAACCGAGCCACCCAGGTGCCCCTGCAACTATCATTCTTAAGAAATATCAGAACAAAAACTTGTCATCATTACAAATACGAACATCAGTGGTATTACAACCACATAAATATGGTGTTGTAAGCTACAAAAACAACTTATTTCTTTTTTTTTAAAGCTCTTATTTATTTTTGAGGCAGAGAGATAGAAAGCATACGTGTACATTCATGAGCAGGGGGAGGGGCAGAGGGAGAGGAAGAGGAAGACTGCGCTGACGGCAGAGCCCAACACAGGGGCTTGATCCCACAACCCTGAGATCATGACCTGAGCTGAAATCAAGAGTTGGGACGCTTAACCCACTGACCCACCCAGGCACCCCTACAAAAACAATCTTAAAAGAAACTCCAGGACTATCAAGGTGTGACAGATTATACATTTTGTATTGCTCAGTATTTATCACGATGCTTAAAATTTTCTTGAGGACTGTCGTAACTACTTTTTAAAAATACACATAACTCAGTCTGATTTTATAATAATCAAATAGACATAGATCATACATTATGGATGTTTCCATTAGATCATGATTCCACTCACAGGTGTAGCTAAATTATAATTATGGTCTGGTTGATGTGAGACACAATGAACACAAAAAATTTAAACAGGGGGCGCCTGGATGGCTCAGTTGGTTAAGCGACTGCCTTCGGCTCAGGTCATGATCCTAGAGTCCCGGGATCGAGTCCCGCACTGGGCTCCCTGCTTCTCCCTCTGACCCTCTCATGCTATCTCATTCTCTCAAATAAATAAATAAAAAAAAGCCTTAAAAAAAAATTTAAACGGCTTCAAATGCAAATATTTAAGCAGACTTAACCAAAAAACAACGTGAATATGGCTTTCTCAATATAGTTATGTGGTTATTCGTCTTTCTTATCCAGACCCACAAATGTCCACTGAGTACTATGTGTCCAGAACTTCTTAGATTTTTGATATAAAAATGAATAAAGCTATGATCCTTCTTTTCAAGGTGCTCACAATTACTTTCACAGATGCATTAATAAATCAGGAACTTCATCTTGTGTGCTACTTACTGATCAAGCCACAGAACTTTCATTTGCACATACCTGACTTTTTTTCTTCATTGTTGTCTCTCTCGTTATCATCACGGTGCACAAATTCATCCCCTTCACTTTCTCCATCTGATCTGTCAGTGTCGCTGTCATCACTACTGTCATCATGCTTATCTTGATCCATGTCCTCAGGATACCCGTCATCTTCACTGGTGCTGGAAACATCATCATCATGACCCCGCTGAGCTGAAAAACAAGTATTATGACTGGACCCTGCACTACATAGTATACCAACCAAAGCACAGAAAATTGTGCTATTTAACTTAGAATAACTTCATTATGTAAAATGATTCGTATATGATACGAGTTCTTCATAGAGTCTGACAATATTTCCATTTGGTAATAGTTTTAAAATCTTTTCTAAAAAAAAAAAAAAAAGCCTAGTTGAAACACAATAAACATTTCTGTACTTCCTTACGTATGCTGCTTTTACTTGGGTAAATTCTATGATTTATCCGTCTTGTTAGTATGTGCATGTAATCCTCACTTATTTCCCAAGTTCTGAGGACGGTGAACCAGATGTTAAACAGGGCCAACAAAAAAAAAGGACAGTGGAAAGGTCGCAAGAGCAAAAGGAACAGTCACTCCTTACCAAGCTCCGGGCTATATAACATGTCTTCATCCCGCCTACGAGGGGGAAGATCTAGGGCAAAGCCCACTTTACGGCCATACATTTGCAAGACTTGAGGAGGTGGTGGACCGGGAGGGGGACCAGGAGGTTTTCTGCCAGGGGGCAAACGTGGCACACCATGTCCAAGAAGAGGAAGTATAGAAACTGCCCGTGTTGGAGGTCTGAAAGAAAATTCCACAGTAATCACATTCACAGTAATGAGGTATTTAGTTCCTCTTCTAAAATATTTTCAAGGGGTTTCTTATTTCACATTTCATCAGGTGAGGCATCGCTTACATTCACACTGCCTTTTAATTCCTACTGCCATAATTTTGGCACTGGACAGTTACAAGGTACTTTTAATAAATGTCATTTAGTTATGCTACCACTTCCTTACCCATAGGCTGAGGTTTTTTTAAGGATGGAGGGTGGCTGGGCACCAGGAAGTGGAATGTCCTGGATCAAGATGTTGGAAGGAGCATGTGGCATATCCGGCAAGGGAATACTCTCCACTTCCACGTGCTGAGCATTCTGAAACAGAAAAAGTCCTTAAATAGTATCAGAGTAATCCACAAATTCAACACTAAAAATTCAGTTTCTGCGGTTTCATAACCTCGATTTGCTTTCCACCTAAGTATCAGGAAAAAACAAGAATATCAATATTTGTCAACATTTCCAAAGCCTGCCAGTGAATGGAAAAAATCTCTATCGCCTCTAAAAGAAACAAAACTCAGCTGTTTTTCTCCCATTATTAACTTATACTTTTGGGTTATGGTTTGAAATTGCTGTTTATAGAAATCCAACTGTTAAAACTATCTAGCACCAAAGCCACCCTATTAAATATTCTGGATGATAAACAGCACTTATCAATTAACTTAGAAATACTATATATCCAGTGGTAGAGCTTGGGTTTCTAAAATTAGTCTTTGCTGAATTTCTGTCACATACTAGCTGTATAACTAAGCAAGTTCCTTAGTTTCCTTATCTGTAAAATGGGACCTACACTACCTACTCTGCAAAAATGATACAATTTTTTTTTTACATTTTTGGACAAAATTCACAATGAAATGTATAAATTCTGAATTCTGACAAACGCATATAGTTCACACTTCTCAATCAATCCCTAACACTATCCCAAAGCAACCACTTTTACAAATGCTTTCATCTATAGATTAGTTTTGCCTGTTCTAGAATTTCATACAAATTGAATCCTAACTATGAAAGAAATTCAACATGCTTTGAGATTTATCTGTTAAAATTTTTTTTCTTGGGGCACCTGGGTGGCTCAGTCGTTAAGCATCTGCCTCCGGCTCAGGTCATGATCCCAGGGTCCTGGGATCGAGCCCCGCATCGGGCTCGCTGCTGAGCACGAAGCCTGCTTCTCCCTTCTCCCACTCCCCCTGCTTGTGTTCCCTCTCTCGCTATGTCTCTGTCAAATAGATAAATAAAATCTTAAAAAAAAAAATTTTTTTTCTTAATCCCATGTTACTTTGAGTATCAGTAGAGCATTCCTTTTCATTGCTGAGTACATTCAATTTTACAAATATACTACTTTGTTTATCCATTACCCTATTGATGGACATCTGGGCTATTTCCAGTTTTTGGCTATTACTGTGTTGGCAGATGGATTAATTTCTCTCGTATAAATATGTAGCATTAGATTTGCTGGCTCATGGGGTAGGGATAGGTTTAGTCTGACAAGAAATTGCCAAGAGGAAGAAGTTCATCAAGACCAGTTCTCCCATTAACAATTTTAAGAGCAAATCTAAATATAACATTTTAGTTTCTCTCTCTAACTTGATTACCTTGACCGCATCAAAATATTGGCTTAGTTGAGCTCTCTTCTGTTCATATTCTACTTCTAGCTTTCTCAGTTCTTTGTAAATATCTGGATTCTCTTTCTCATAGAGTCGCAGGATACGTTCAAAGGTTTCACGCAGCTTTTTACGCTTGTCTTTCAGCACCTTCTCATTTAACTGTGGTTGCTGCACTGGGTTAAACTCTGAGAGAAAAGAGCAGATACTGAAATTCAACACAAAAGGTCATTTAGGTATTGGCTCTATCATTTAATAAAATGTCCTTATATGCTAAAACTTTTAAAAGGGCTTTAGACAGGTATACGCTTAAATTAAAAAGAAGTGCAACAGATATTTATCAAAACTCCACCCTTTTAAGATAAACCATTAATTTTACTTTCTTTTCTAAGAAAGTCTGTCACCTAACTGATTTTCATTATCATTGGAATAAAAATCAATCTTCACTCCTTTACACTAACTTGTTATCGTGAGGCTTCAGTCAGACACCTGTGTCATTTAATTCTGAGATCTTAGGCACTTGAATTCTCTGATCTTTAGCTTCTTAATCTGGAAAATGTGGACATCAAGTACTTCACAACAAAGCTCTGAGAACTAAATGTTATCACAAATAAAATATCTAGTGGTGTCTAGCTCACCACTTAATTATTTTTATAAGACTGGTGTTCTTTGTCTACCTAGCATACAATCCTTTCCCTTTCCACGTATTCAACATGGGGCTTAATTTCAGATCTTTTGCCCCAAAAGGGATTATTAAGCACAAGACCAAATTTGGCTGGGCAATTATACCTGCCTCCCTCCATTCCCCTCACCAGTGACTGACTCAAAGATCAACTGGCACATGATCCAAATTGAAACCAGATCCTTCTCTGAGACTTTAAATGTTGATATAAGAGAGTGAAGCTCTTACAGGTGGAAGAAAATAAACCTAAAGCTATGACCTTGTTTCCCCCTAATTCCACACCCATTTTCCACTTTCAATCCCAAGAAGTTCATTAGCAATGTGCTGAATGAGGCTAACAAGACAGAAGACCAGACAGAGGAACAGTCTTAATAATGATACCTGTGTTTTCCAGGAGACCTTCCCTTTGGGATTTCCAGATTATAGGAGTCAATGTATGTATGTTTTTCTGCCTAAACTACTTTGTGTATTTTATAAACTGTGTAAGGTTTATAAATTATAATTAGAGCTCTGATGAACAGTGTTCCCTTCTCCCTTTTCCTTTTTTTCTTTTAATGGATAACAAGTTTAATTATCTTCTTTCCTAATTCCTTTTAACCTTGGTGATTTATTCAGAAGGTAGTCTGACATCACACATTACTCGTAGTGTGATTAATAAAAACATTGAATGCCTGAGTTTTAATCCCAGCTTGCCACGTCCTAACAGCATGACCTTGAGGGAAGTATAAAATTTCTCTGTGCCTGAGCTTCCCCACCCATAAAGTAGGGGTAATACACCTACCTAAAAGTTGTTGTAACATGTGGAAAAAAATTGGTGCATTGCAAGACAAGAGCTCAATAAACCCCCATTACTGCTATTATCTCCTTTTAAAAACCATATGAATCAATCTGAAGTCATTTACTAGGTCATTTAATGTCTTGATACCCCAGGGATATCAAGTGCCCATAGTAATATTTAAACCAGAGGCACCAAATGGGATCAGCTAGAGCTGAACTGGGAAAGATTTGGGATCATGCAATCTGACCCAGAACTCTTGCCCAGGCTAAATGCATAAGCTGCGCTACATTATTTAAGAGAGCTATAACCCAACACAACTGGATTTTTTTTAAAACTCATTTAATGTATCATTGAGATCCACGGTACCTCTTTCACTTTCTATCTGATTTTTGGCAAACCACTTAAACTGAGTACCTTTTGAAAACAAAACTTGCCAAGATCATTTCATTATGCATAAAAAAGGCAGAAAAATAAAAAACTCCATGTTCTAAGATTAAAAAATGGGTATTTGTGGGTTGCGATAAAACTTCCAGTGGCAGCATCACACAGACAATTCTCAAGCAACTTAGATGCAAGGAAAGATAACATGCAGTTATCTTGTGTGATTCCGATTATGACAAAAGCAGTGATACTGAAGATGCATATGAAAAAAGAGTAAAATTATTTAAAGAAATGTGAAAAAAGGGAGAAATCCCAGTATGATATATAAGATATTCTATAAAATTAGATTTTAAGTATTTCATGATTTCTTCTACCACCTTACTTAGTGGGTCAAGTGTCTTTGATGTTCTCACTGGAAAAAATGGGGAATTGATAAATTCATGGTAGCCTAATACTTAGATTTACATGGTAGTTGCCAAGATTAAAAAAACAAAAACTCCAGATTTCAATCTTCTCTCAATAACTAGTTCAAGTTAAATAACAGCATTCATCTAACTCTAGAGGATATCCCGTGTGCAATCGCCTCCCACCACTCCATTTTGTCTTTCTGACACTAAAATTAAACCCAAGTGTCAAATGTCATCATGCTTTTCTATTTTTCTTATGCCAGTGTTGCTTCATCATTACCTGCCTGCCTGCCTCTGTGTATCAGATTGTTAGCCCTGCTCTAAAATCTAGCCTTTTAAAATAAATTCTTACCCATTTCATCCAACTTCTCCATGTCCCGGATAATCTGTTTGGGATCCTTCATCTTCAAAACTGCAGCTCGTACCATCATGCGCTGTTTTTTGTTCTTAGAAAAAAAGGAGCACTATGTCAAAAAACTGGACATACTTGAGTTCTTACTTCAATTTGCATCAAGGATCTATTTAAACTGAAGTCGAACTTCTCTTTGGTTTCTGATCACTTGTTTCAACTACCATAACCAAAGCTATGTAATTTTTGGCTCTCAAAAAATGTTTCAACTTTAGACAAAAAGATAAACACTATTTAGTATGTGTACTTTCTTAGTAATATTGCTTTTAATTTTGTGGTATCTTTAGCAATTACTTAAATTAAGATTTTTTTTTTCAGGCTAAATTCTAAAATTATATATCAAGGAAAAGTTTTGCAGGATTTGATGCTTAACAATGAAACAGGAAAACCCAGTTAAAAAACTATTAAAAATCTGCATTCTTTCAGTGTGTTAAAGAATACTAAAAAGTAAATACGGTCTTGTTCTGGGAGAACACTTTGCCACAAACTCAACAGCTACATGAGGAAAATGAACCCACAAAGCTATTCAGAATCACATTTATTTCCATTCATTAATTTGGTAGCTTTTAACAAAGCAGTATGCTTTAATAGCAAAAAATAAAAAATAAAAAAAAATCCTTTCAAAGAGATTTATTTAACTCAGTGGGAAAGATAATCAAATATATAATATTACAATAACCACCATGAGCTTATCTGCAAAGTTATTTCAGTTCAGTTTCCAAGTATAGTATTTTGGCTTAATAAATTTTATTGTTTGTTATAAGAAGCATAAAGTATCTTTTCTGACAAATAATTGTAAATATTGTTTTGAAATCCACTAATCCTGAATAATAAGATGTGCCAAACATCACTTGTGGCTAACAGGATGCTTCTGAAATCCTACCTTCTTTAATTCTCTCTTCCGGGCTTCTTTTCCTTTAAGAGACAGAGAAAATATAAAACTTTCAAATCTTGAACGCTAGCATTTTCTCCATTTTAATACAAAAATTAATGTGGGAGGCTGTCCTGTGCACTGCAGAGTATTTAGCAGCATCTATGGCCTCTACCCACCAGATGCCAATAGCAACCTTTAATTATGCCAACCAAAATCTTGAGGAAAGTTTTGTTTTAACCTTCTCAAAACTAATCTGTCCAAAATTTCAAATACAGAAAGAAAGTTTCAAGCCAATTCTACTTTGCAAGTCAATCAAATTAAAAATATCGGCATTTTTTTGCATGTTCAAAGTTTTCATCATGTGCCCACAACACTGGATAACTTTATACAACTGACTCCTAGCAATGCTGATTTTATAATTAAGACATAATAGATTCTCTGGTGTTTGGAATTTTTATCACTCCACACTAATGGACACTTACGGGCTTGGTCTGTGGGGTTCATAAATTTTCCACTCTTGGTGGATGATGTAGATCTCCGTCCCATGTTGACAATTTGTATGATTTACTTGTTCATTAAAACAAAAAAACCTGCAAAGACAAAGAAATAGCTTATTCTTCTGATTTATTTACAGAATTTCTTCCTTTTTATATTATGAAATTTCTTTCTGCCGATCTCTTTAAAAGTAACATTCCTTTTATTAACTTTTTTAAATGGATCACGGACTGACTCTGGAATTGAAAAAAAAAAATCCATCAGAAAGTGCTTCAACAATATGGGATAAACCATGAATATGAAAAGCCATTAGTCCTTTTCCTACACCCTCCCTTTGTTTACATGTAGGGTGAAAGGAATAAAAAGGGAATGGGGGTAATGATCTGGGTTCAACAACAAAGGTCACCCTTGGGCGCCTGGGTGGCTCAGATGGTTAAACGTCTGCCTTGGGCTCAGGTCATGATCCCAGGGTCCTGGGATTGAGTCCCGCATCTGGCTCCCTGCTCCGCGGGGAGCCTGCTTCTCCCTCTGCTTCTCTCTCTCTCTCTCTCTCTCTCCCTCTGTCTCTCATGAATAAATAAATAAAATCTTAAAAAAAAAAAAAGGTCACCCTTGACTCTCTCCCTGGTTTTCTTCACATGTATTCTCAACGTCTGTAAGATAGTATAAACTCATTAATTTAAGCCTGTTTAATTCAAATTTAGTTCTAATTCACATATAATTCTTGACTCTGAAGAGCTTAAGACATAACTGAAAGTGCAAATATTAAAAATGAAAGTATTACATGAAGGAGTAGAGTCCAAAAACGTCAAGACACGTATTTTTCTACCAGTACCTACTTGACTCCTGATTTCTATTTTTTATGGTAACTGAAAGGGATGACTGTATTTGAGAGAATATGTTTTGCAAGCCAAAATTTTTATTAACCTAAGACACTATTATGTTGTTTCTTTCTTATTCCAGTCGTTTAACTTTTTAATATTCTTCCCAATAATAAAGTTGACAAATTTACCTCCTTTTGAAAGTAGACTTTTAAAGGGTGTGAAAGGGAAGATCATGAGGTAAATTTTTCAGTAGCCCATACAATTAATTATACCTTCCCTTCTCCCTTGAAGATTTTTGTCAGAAAAGTTGATTAGTTAATGCCTTGATTTCTGCTAAATGCTTCAGAGCTGTTCCAGTGGCAACTAATTTAACCTGTCCAGGGTTTCCTTCTCAGAAAAACTGGGAGTGGGGGAGAAGGGAGGCCGAAATAAACAAAATTAGTATAAATGGGCTCTCCTGTCTTTGATGGCCTGTTTATCTTTTTTGCTGTCCTCTCTCAATTACCCTCGGGCTCCTGTTCTGACCGTCTTCTCCCACAGGCAGAACAAAGAACAGATAGGAATTACAGAGAATTTCTACGGAAGACAATGGAGCCTTAGCGTGCACAAACTACTTTCTGTCTAAAAGCAGGAACGATAGGGAAATCGGGCCACAGAACCGAAGAGGCTGCAGTGGAACGGAGCCCAGATCCACCAAAAGAAGTAACAGCAGCAGCAACTGCCGAAACCATAGCGACGGTTGACCCTGACTCGAGGTACAAGAAGACGTCAAATCTAAAGTAACCGGTCAACGAGCAAAGGCAGGAGGCGGCGCGAACCGACTCGGATGAACAGCTGCTTAACTGCTGGAAGCCGCACCGCCCCTGGCTCCACGATCCCCCGGTCCGTGACCCGGGAGACCCAAACCGCGAAGAGGAAGAACCGAGCGGAGGGGCCTGGCGTCCCCGAGGCAACCGCGCGGACCCGGGGCAAGGCGGGAAAAGATGAAGGAACGGAGTGAAACAATCCTGCACACTCACACTCCTGCTGGACTCCTGGCACTGCGAGAAGCGGGGAGAGGACGATTCTCGGCGTCTTTTACCTCGTAGGGGCCTTCACCTCTGTGTGCCGGTCAGCCACCCAGCCACCGCCATCTTGAAAGCTCGCGCCCCTCCGCCATCCGTACGTCACTTCCTACCCCTAAGGGTCCAAGATCTTAGCGTTTCTTCGCCCTGGCACCATAGAGAGCAACCAAGAACTCCAGGACCAGAGTCTCTTCCGCTCCAAATCGATACCGAATTGGCTGAGTCTCTGCTAAGGTTCCGCCCCCGTTACGCAGAAACATGTCAATTGACACTTCTTTAGACCAATAGAAATAAGAAAAACGAAGCGGGTGGGATAGGTGATTGGCTGATGCGAAGACGACTTTGCCTCTCGGAGCGAGACAGTTTGACTTAATTTCCCGAAGCTGTGTTTATTGGGATGAACGAGACCGGCTCATGCCGGCCAGGGAGCTGTTTTGCTGTCTCTGTAGGGTGGAATTGTATTGGTTTTTGGATTTTGTTTTTTCATGGTGTAAGCGAATGCGATCTCTTGTGTCTGTTTGAAAATGGATCCCTGAATAACATTTGCTGCTCCGTTTGTTGCGCTTTCCTGGCGTCATGTCCGTCTGGAATTTTATAGGCACACAGAACATATGTAGACCTGAGCAAATAAATCAGTGCCCGTGTTAGAGCCCCAGGTTGTTCATCTACGGATAAAGTAATCTACAGTAATCTACAGGAAATGTGGGGATACATGTGCAGTCAGTTTTAAATTTACGCTTGGCGAGTTTCCTTTATATTGGCTTCTCTTCCCTGTTGGTCTTCTCACCAGCTAGAAGTCCTTTATGATGTCACTATACGTATATACGGATTATCACTTAGGTCTAGTCTTCGTCCTTCCCTTCTCATCTGTCCTCTCTTTGTCTAAGACTCTTACCCTATCTTTTCCCTCTTAAAGGTAAGTTTAAATATTTAAACATTTTATTTTTAAGAGATACCCTTGGTTATTTCTGATCTAAATATCCCTTATTGGAAAATAGGTATGGGTCAGTATTTACTGTTAATTATAAATATTCCAAAATATTGAAAGAGATAACACATTAATTTTTAACAGCAGAATATTTAAATGTGCACTTAACCATTTAAGATGGGTTCCTTACCTAAACTAAGGTAGTCTTTGAAAATTCTTGTCTTAGAAAATTGTTGATTTGGTTTTAGGCTGAGTTTTGAGTCCCAGAAAAAGCAATAACAAGGTCTTGTAGTTTAGAACTTGTAAGTTAAGTAATAAAGTTTAATTTTGGAGGTGAACTAATTTAGTTTTGCAACTAATTTTAAGAAGCAGTGACAGAAGAGAAAAATGAAGAGTCCATTTGAATAATTAAAGTCTTTCATCTAGCTTCTGAATTTTTGACATATGCTTAGCTTTTTAAAATTTCAACACATTCCTTGTACTTAGATGCAAGAATCAACTATAACAAACACCAAACTTAATGATTATGTAAGTAGAACCTAAGAGTCACAATGGGGAGTTACTGGTTGGTGAAGGATTTAGGAAACACTTGTGTCTGCAGAAGTTAACTGAACCACTAGGCCTCCTTAGCCTCTGGATTTTTCTGAGATCAGATAATTAATGAAATGGGGCACCTAAAGTTTTATGTAGCAAGAACAGCATCCTCCATTCTTTTTTTTTTTTTAAGATTTTTATTTATTTCACAGAGAGAGATAGCAAGAGCAGGAACAGAAGCAGGGGGAGTGGGAGAGGGAGAAGCAGGCTTCCCGCTGAGCAGGGAGCCCGATGTGGGGCTCAATCCCAGGACCCTGGGATCATGACCTGAGCTGAAGGCAGACACTTAACGACTGAGCCACCCAGGCACCCCAGCATCCTCCATTCTGCTAGTGTAAAAAATGAAATTTCATTTTTCTGGAAACTCATGAGGTAATAAATTATGACTCTCCTTTAAATGACAAATTCCTGAAAGAGTAACAACTTCCTCCCCTGCATCCTAAATGCATTTTATGCACGCGTAGCTGGGATTTGCATGTTTGTTTTTTAAAATGTTCCAGGGTGTTCAAACATTCACATGAGGGCTTTTTAATCATCACACCGCAGTTGGTCAGGGTTGATTGCAATTATAGAAACAGAACCTTTATCTTTTGTTTTAACTTTTATCTTTTAAAAATCCATTCGAGTTTATAGGGTGTAATTAGTGGAAGTAACAACCATTGCGTCCTTTGATCATTGAAGTAAATTGTTAAAACCCGTATTTCAGTCTCTTCTGGTTTATTGAAAATTGGACTTAAGCTGAAGGTCAAAATTATGGTAGTATTTCTATTTCATTCAAAGGTCCACAGTTTGTGTCTAGGCAGAAGTTACTAAGTACATCCCCTTAGAAATAAATGATGTCTGAAGCCAGTGGTGAATTAGAAAAGGAAGAGGTAACCCCTACACCTGCTCTTCTACAATAGCATTTAACCTAATGTTGGTCTGGTAGAGCAGAGTAAGAAGGTATCCTGGGATATAATCTTTAACCTCGCAGGGTCTAGCACCAACTGACTTAGGCATTCGTTGTTGATACAAAACTCTGGAGTCCTCAAGTTTTAGCATCCCTTAAACCATCTTTCCAACTTGTTAACTCTATTTCTGTCCATGTTGGAAACTTGGAAAATGAACCTAATCAAAGAAGCAAAACACTATTATTGAGAAAAACAGAAAAATATTCCAATGACACAGTGGCTGTTCATTTCATTTGGTGTTTAACTGTGTTGGTGACCTCAACAATGGCATGATGATATTTTTCTGAAGCGGACTTGAATTCCACCAGATGCTTCTCATAACTTTTAATGGCTGCTTGAAGCTGTGTTTTCTCCACTGCTCCCAGGATGGCACGGAAGATCATATCTATGCCAAGGCCAAGAACAGCAACTCCTATACTTCCAAGGAGAGAAGCGCCAATTTGAGCTAGCACAGTGACCAACTTGTTAATGATGCCAGTTGTGACATTTGAGCCCACAAGTTTAACAGCTACAGCACTGGCTGCGGAAGTAGCTTCTCCCAGGATGACTGAAATGACCTTTTGTACTATTGCGATTTTCTCTGTTTCCCTTTCTTTAATATCCTGAAGTTTTCTGTAAAGGGTTGGCTCTAGCTTATCTTTTAGTGCTTCATCAACCTTTTGCAATTCCTTTTGGATTTTCATCATGGCTTGGATGATGATATCACAGTTTTCTTTGATGGTCCCATCTCTTTTCATCTCGATGGAGGCCAGCCTGCACCCCAAGTGCATGTTTAAGACCTCAGTCAGCGTATTAGTGGCATGGAAACTATCAGATAAGCAGTCAAGAAGCTGCTGGTGAAGACGGCTTACTTCCTGCCTTCTCCGTGGGTTCTCTGGGTAGAGGAAGTCACTCTGAGCCATGTTTCAAATATAATCTCTGAAAAATAAAGTAGTAAGTTTTCACTAAAAATTTTGAAAAATACCTGCTACCTGAGTGCATTTGACCAGGAAATCTTTTACTTTATGAGTGGAAAAACAGCACTGTGCTATCTAAGGAATTCCTCAGAAAATTCAACAGGTTCTTTAAAACAATTATTTTTATGAAACTTAGAGTCAGTGTATGGGAATGTGGGTCACAAGGCAACCTACTGATGCAATAAATATGGCACTAG
This sequence comes from Callorhinus ursinus, assembly GCF_003265705.2. Classification (NCBI taxonomy): domain Eukaryota; kingdom Metazoa; phylum Chordata; class Mammalia; order Carnivora; family Otariidae; genus Callorhinus; species Callorhinus ursinus. The sequence continues at coordinate 18,638,477 of NW_027397089.1, read as the reverse complement.
CTTTTTTTGTGGTGGAGAGAAATCCTAGTTAGGAAACATCTGTGTTTATCAAGCATCTGATTATTAATAAATAAATGAGATTATTTCCAAATTATATTTAATAAGGTTTGACAGAGACTGCAGTTTGATATGGTTAGCTCTTGATTACCAGTATGCCTTAATTTTCCCAGACCCTACTCACCACACTGAATAGACCTACCAGATTGATTTCTCTAATATTTGGAGATAAATTAGTAGGGCCAGAAGAATATTAAGATCTCTGAGTTTTCAGGGCTATTAATAGCTAAGTTTGTTTACATACTGTTATCTTAATTTATAATATTCAAGTCACTCTATATGTCTTTACAGGCAAATTATTTGTTCTTTAAGCCTAGGGGACATCAAAGGCAACACACAGAATCATTACAAAAATTTTTCATGTTAAGGGTATATATTCAAAATCCTTTAGATTAAAATCTCACTTGGGGAGAGATTGCGCATGGTTCAGGGAACAGTGCAATTATGACTACCTCTGCGGTCTCCATTTGCAAAGCTGGGAAGTTAAATTATTTAGACTGGTTTATAATGCACTTGGGCACGGTGAAGATTAGATAGAATTAGCCTTAGAAAGAAGATAATGCCATTTCACAAAAGAAAGAGTAAGTAGCTAGAGTACACCATAGAATAAATAAAATGAATCAGGTAGGAGCCTTCTTGTGTTTGTTCTTACGGCTCAGAGTACTATGCAGATGAAAAAGGAATAAGTATGTTCTGAGTTTATTTGGTTAAAAAATTTGAGCACTGTAAGAACAATATTACAATATGCATACCTTGAATAGGCTTACTATGGGCTCGGTACTTTTATTTTTAGTTTAAACTCCTGGGAGAAAAGAGAAAATGAAATCTGTGTGGAGGCTGGCACATTCTCTCTTGAGTAAACAACATCCTGATGAATTGGGGCCCTATCTGTTCTGAGACCATGGCTCTTAGTCTAGATATGGGGAACCTCACAAGCATGGAATGAAGGAATGAAGATATTTTTCTCTCAAGAAAGTAAACATGAAAATAACCTATCCTCCAAGTCATAAAGATATAATTTGGAAATAGGGGGAAATATTTACTTATTTAAAAGATTTTATTTATTTGAGAGCATGAGAGCGAGATTGAGAGAATGAGTTGGGGGAGAGGCAGAGGGAGAAGCAGACTCGCCGCTGAGCAGGGAGCCTGATGTGGGGCTCGATCCCAGGACCCTGGGTTCATGACCTGAGCTGAGGGCAGACGCTTAATGGACTGAGCCACCAAGGTGCCCAGGAAAACTTTTTTTTTAAATGGATTGGGAACATCATCATTTATGCTGTTCAGTTTAGAAAAATACCTTGGTACCCTTGTTAGAATAAACTTTATCACAGTCAGAAATTCATTTGTATCTTTGATTCAGATCCAGCACGCGTGTGCGCACACACATACACCCACACTCACACCCATGTGTTACACAAATTTCCACAAAACAGTACTTAGAAAATATCTCAATTTCATTTAAAGAAATTGTTGAAGGTTTATTAAATATTCTGCAACTCACCATTGGGTTGCAAACTGCACTTCAATAGCCACGAATCTGGACTTTGTTTCTCCTAGAAATTTTCCATTCAACTTTTTTCTTTTCTTGGCTCCTAGTTTTCAGATACTATCATGAAGTGAAAACTCCATCTTGAATTCAGAAGATCATCAACTACAGTCCTATTCAGATATTTAGGTGAGAGGAGTCTTTCTTAGCCTGAGAAAGTGTAAAATATCTTTAGCAGCTATCATCTGCAGTTATCTGAAGGCACAGCTTCCAGAAAAGGTATGTGGTTCTATTTACCTAACGATAAACAAATGGAGAAATGAGGCTTCCTCCTGGATAGGAGGTTGAATGCTTCCAAGTGATCAATTGCTTCCCATTTAACTCACTGTTTTAACACACCTTGACAAATTAATCATAAAATAAAAATAAACTGGGATGCTGTTTACTTGAGAAAATGTACCCAGATCCCACACAGATATAGAGGACTCTATTTTCTCTTTTCTTCCAAGAGTTGAAGCAAAATTAAACAAAACTAAATAAGATTTCTTATTTTTCCAGGAAAAAGTATTGATAGGACTTTATCCTCCCCAAATATGAAAACATTATAAAAATAATATTAGTATTGTACAGGTATAAGAGTAGATGGAATCATGGAACAAAATAGTTCTAAAAACAGACCCTTCTATACATTTAATATATAATAAATGTAGACTCTCAAATCGATAATAATTGAAATTATTGTTCTATAAATGTTCCTGGTATAATGGGCTAGTTTTGGGGGTTAAAAATTAATTTTAAAAAGTTAGTGTAGTATTTGTAAAAAATGATAAAATAGCCACTAAAAAGAAACTGGGAAAAATGCAAGAAAAATGAACTATGAATTTCTAAAGACTGTTATTATCAATTAGAAAAACAGTAGTTATCTAATAGCTAAATGAGCAAACAACTCTGGACAGTAAAAGAATAGCAGCTAATTAATTGATGAAAAGACTTCAATCTTACCAGAAATCAAAGACCCAGTACTTTTTCAATTATAATTTCTTTCTTTTATATACCTAAGCCCTGACACCTGCACTTTTATACCCTTCTTCCCAGTTTCCAGATATCGATCTATAATTTTGTGCCTGTAACAAGTTTGAGTAAGACATCATGATGTGCTCAGAATTACTTTTCAAATCTAATGAAAAAGGACTTGTATTTTTCTGAGTCGGGCTTACCTTCCTCGCTCCTTTTCTCTTGGGAAACGGCTTTGGGAGGGTTCCTTACGGCCTGCCACCATACCTTCCCAGTACTGAATACAGTTCAAAATTATTTTCATCCCAACAGTGAGGTAAACATTAGAGAGTTAGGTGAGGGGGGGGAGAGGTAGGGTTTCGAGGTGAAACTAATTAATTATTTTTGGGCAGGTGAAATTTGAAGAGCCTGGTGAAGGAAGCAGTTTAATAATTCAGTAACTGTTTATCTAGTGGACTAGTACCTTGCTATGTATAAAGTAGCATGCTGGGCTTTATAGAGCATACAAAAATGAAAAGGACATGGTCCCTGCTTTTATGGCATTTTTAATCTGGTTAAGTAGTTAAGACAGACTTCAAACTACTTGTTGAGTTGAAAGTATTATGTCATTTGAAATTAGAGGGTTGGTGCTTGATTTGTGCAAATTCAAATTTTAAACCACCCGCAAGGTAATATGTATTAATACTGGGGCCATATGGAAACATTCAGTCACTTAGGGAAGGTTAATAATTTGTTCCCTTTCAAACTATTATTCTTAAATACATGCTTGATATTTAGAGGAGAGGTTATATAACACATGGGAAAACAGTTGGCAATGTGCAGCATTTCCACTATTGCCCATGACAATTTAGCTCTGACTCTCAAAGTGCTTACTTCACTTAGCAAAACAAAAGCCTTGCAATTAATTGGAGGCATCCTTCTTGAAGATCCGAGTTGTTACTTAGGCATGCCTCAAGGGATGTCTTACCAACAGTATGTAGTATTTACCCAAGAAAAGCCATATACTTTTCCCTATCTTACTACATTTTCAGGCATGACCTTTTAAATATTGACTTAAAAATTCAGTCTTTTAAAAATCATTTCTTTTGGGGCGCCCTGGGTGGCTCGGTTGAACATCTGGCTCTTGGTTTTGGCTCAGGTCCTGATCTCGGGGTCCTGAAATCGAGCCCTCCGTTGTGCCCTGCGCATGGCGCCGAGTCTGCTTGCCCCTCTCCCTCTGCTCCCCACCCCTGGAATGAATAAATAAAATCTTTAAAAATAGATAATAAAATAAGAACCTTTTTTCTTTTTAGTTAAGCTCCGTGCCCAACACAGGGCTTGAACTCACGACCATGAGATCAAGAGTCTCATGCTATATGGACTGAGCTAGCCAGGCATCCCTGAAAAGTCATTTCCAGGTCACTTTACAAATGAATTTTAAAGATTGGCGTTTTCAGGTAGCTAAATGGCATTCTTAATCCATTTCTTACTACTTGCACCATTTTTGTGGTAAATATGATTTTTACAGTGTTTGTTATCAGATGTAGTGCTCCCTGTCTGTGAAAAATTCACTCTGCACAGTTGCCATCCATTTCTGAACTGCAGAGTTTGTACTGTTATTTGTGTATTTTTTGTTGCCTTGGTTCATGAGGTAGGGTCTAAAGAGCGCTAGGACAGCCTGACGGAGAATTTCTGGCCAGCAGGCGGCGCTCTTGCTCTCCGGCATGCTTATTTCACCCTAGTCTTTGTGGACCAGCAGAGCTTTCTTGTTGCTATATTTGGACTGTGGGTGCATAAAATTTTATTTGATGAGAGAGTTCTGTTGCTCTGTTGCTAAAAGGAAGTTTGGAAATCACACGTATTGTTATTGTATATGTAACATGACTTGTTATTTCACACAAAAAAAGAAACTTGGAAATGCTGATGCCAGTGGTCAGCATGTTTTCAGAAATTGGAATGGAAACAAAGACCAGCCTCAAATGGATTCTCACTGAAATTAACCTTGTCAATTTTGTTGAAATGAGAAGTCAACATTCAAGGTTAAAGAGCGTATGAGAAATAGTAGAAATATATTGGTGATTTTCTCTAAAAGTTAAGATTTATTTCATAATACTATACAGTTGTGTTAGTTTTTTTTGGGGGGGGGGGAAGGAATCACCTTCCAAAATGAAAATGTATGGATTATCACATATTCAAATAAAAAACTCTCAGGATACTTCTGTGAATAACAGCTAAACGTCAAGTGTTATAAAATTTAAAGAGGGAAATTATATTGAGCGATTAGAGGAAGTTTCATGGAGAAAGTGACATGTGATATGTGTTCTGATAGATGGTAGAATTATAACATGAAGAAATTAAAAGATTAGATAAAAAAGTAAAGTATAAAGTCAGTACAACTAATATATAAACACTTTAAAAATAAAGAAGGAAAAACACCCATAAACCTACCATCTTAAATTTTTTTGGTTGTTCTTTTCTTTCTTTTTTTTTTTTTTTAAGATTTTATTTATTTATTTGCCAGAGAGGGAGAGTACAAGCAGGGGGAGTGGCAGGCAGAGGGAGAAGCAGGCTCCTTGCTCCAGGATCCTGAGATCATGACCTGAGCTGAAGGCAGTTGCTTAACCATCTGAGCCACCGAGGCACCCCTTGGTTGTTCTTTTCTGAAGTTTGTTTAAATGTGTAGGTATTTTTACCAAGTTGTAATAAGAGTGTAAAAACAATTTTCATCTTATATTAATTTACTTAAACACCTTCCCAAATTCTTAGTTTTCTAATAATTTTATTATATAAAATATTCCATAAGATATCCACCATAATTTAATAAATACCCACTTGTTTCCCTATCACAATATTGTAGTGGGCATTTTAATACACAGTCCGCCCCTTCAATTATCTGAATTATTTCCTCAGGATAAATTTCCAGAAGAATTGCATAATCCATGGGAATTAAAGTTTTTATTACTTTTGATATGTATTGCAAATTGCATTCCAAAAACTTTTATACCACCATTAAAAAAAATTTTTGATAGCAAGGCACTGTGTATGTTTCAAAGCCAAAGATGGTTCTGTTAAATATCTATTGTTAATTTGGGAAGCACAAAGTTAAATTTCAAAAAGAAGAGTTTTTGCTTTTGTAGAAATACATAGTGAGTATGTTAATGATGAAATGATACGCATGATCTCTGAGACTGGCTTCCAAATAATCTGGAAGGGAGTGTGGAGTAGGGTTACAGAGGAAATGAGATCAAGCTTGTTTTGAAAATTTCTGACCCTGGGTTATGGGTACATGGCAGTTTATTGTTTTATCATCTCCACTGCTGTGTATGTTTGAACTTTTCCCATAGTAACAACTAAAGAAAGAGTGACAAAGAAAACATGTCTCAGCCTCCAACGTTGAGTCATTCATGTTCTCTGAGGTTTTGCGTTTCTCCCTGCTGTCACTTTCCTCACTATCCACATTGGGTCCAGCTATCCTGCAAGTTCACTTATTTGGGAGTTTTGGAATGGGAGATAGGTGAAACCAGAAACTTTTCAAGAGAAAATAACAGCTACTAGCTAGTTCTGAGACTTCTCCTTTAATTTTAAATCAAAACCCTGGCCTTTAATTAAAAAAAAAACAAAACAAAGAAATTGATGATGGTATGATGACACTTGTTAAGTTCTTCTAAAGAATGTTTCTGACCAGAAAACAGAATATCAATGACATGCATCAGCATTTGTCAAATGCTTAGGTGAGAATCCTCTACTCATATGCCTTAAGACATTAAAGAATAAAAAAAAAAAGTGGACAATGTTCCTTGCCCTCAAGAAGGTAACAGTCTATTTGGAGACAGACGGCATTTAAATGTAATATAAGGTATGAGGGAGCAGAAACACTATAAATTAACTAGTATTAGATTGCACATTCCTTCTTTCACAGATCCTGAGTGCTTATACTGATGTTAGAGACATAAAGGGAAATGTTACAATCCATGTAAACAATACACAGGTGTCATTTTGTCCTTAATCCTTTCTAAAATTGATGTCTTTACAGCTTTTTCTTCTCCTCTGACTTAATCAGTTATATAAGCTGTTAATTTTCTACCTATATCTGGTGTCTTCAGAGAAATAAATAATCACAAGGAAACTGCCATAGGGTCCTCTTAAAACAAAGTTGTCTTGTGACTTTATTATATTTATGGCTAGGATTCAAGACTGACATGTTATTTCAAGTACCCTTTAATCCGGAGAACCAGAATATCATATCAATACTAGTAGAAATATCCATATCGCTTACCTTGCTGTGTTTCTGAGTTCAGTAGTCCCAGCAGTTGTTTAGGAATATTGTTAAAGGGCTTTTTCATCTGGTTTCATCTGGATGTTTCCATGGAATGTGATGACTTACAGCCTTTGCTAGTCTCTGCTGGGTCCCTCTGCCTGTCTGGTTTATAGACGATTTCTGCATTCCTAGTTCTCAGAATTCTTCTATTTCCTATATTAATATAAACTTAGTATGTATGAAGTAATCTAATTTGAAAGGCTAATAAAGTGGCGAAACATTGAATTTTCTGTTCTTTAATGGACTTTATGGTTGAAAAGTGCTGTACAACTGAGTTAAATCAGTTCAGCAGAGGAGATGGCTCTTTGCAGTGCTCAGATTCTAGGATTCTGTCTTGTCAGCTATTCCAGATACTAAGTTTCTTTTAGCTTCTGTTGCATTCACACCTCCATCTGTTGCTGATGCCTTTGTTTCAGTTCTCAAGAGATAGCCAGATATTTGCAGCCAAATGTGGTTTTTGTGTGTGTGCTCTTCTTTCCTGGCCAGAAGTTCAGCTCTTTATTACCGTCTCTCATTGTGTTGGTGAATGTCTTGATAGTAGGAAAGCCTTAAAGTCCAGCTTGACTCATTTCCCTTAAAGCTTAGATCAGAGTCTTCCATGCTTCTCCCTCTAGATTCTTTCCTCATCCCCACTGATTCCTCTAGAGCAGGGACACCTCAGAAGCAGGAAAATCACTCAGTCCCCTATAACTTAATGGAAAGAAAACCCACAGCCTTTAGAATTGGACAGTCCTGATTTTGTGTACCCAAAGTATCGCTTACTAACCATGTAGCCCTGGGAAAGCCCCTTAACCTAATTTTTTTTCCATTGGCGTGATGTGTTAGTTTGTAATTGATGGGTTGTCATATGGGTTAAATGAGATAATGCATGTAAAGCATTTGGCAGAGTGCCTGATATATGACAAAAACTTACCTAAATGGTAGCCACTCGTCTTACATTAACAACGATCATTTCCGTTGTTATCGGGTGGATAGAGGATACAGAACCAGCTACAAATCTAAAGGGTGCTGCTCTGTAGTTTTAAAGGAGGACTAAGTGGGGTATTATTTTACTTTTGTCCCAGTGGGTCGTTTTGCACTTGACATATCCTGGAGCTTATCATGTATGGGCACGCGGATAAAAGGGAAGAAGGATGTGTGTAGATAGTGTCTCTGAAGTAAGTATGGATGGATAAGTAGGATTTCAGTAGATGTGTAGGGGGTGGGGTAGGGAAGAGAGGAATGCGGGTGGAGAGAATACTATAAACAAAGGAGCTAACAAAATGTTGTAGAGCATTTTCAGGGCACAAACTTAATCCAGGATGTGGTGGCCCAGGACATACGTGAGAGCAGTGAAGGGAAGAAAAATAGTGGAAAATTGAGAGCAATCTGTAGATGACCTTAAATGCCATGCCAGGAAATTGTATTTTTTTTAAAAGATTTTATTCATTTGACAGAGAGAGACACAGTGAGAGAGGGAACACCAGCAGGGGGAGTGGGAGAGGGAGAAGCAGGCTTCCCGCTGAGCAGGGAGCCCGATGCGGGGCTCCATCGCAGGACCCTGGGACCATGACCTGAGCCAAAGGCAGACACTTAACGACTGAGCCACCCGGGCACCCAGGAAATTGTATTTTATTCTCTAGGCAATACTGAATCACTGAAGGACTTTTATTATGAGATAATATGAGGAGGTTGGATTTCAGGAAGCTTACTTTATATAAACTACATTAGTGGTTATGGCCAAAAAGGAACTCCAGTGCCTACAGCAGCTGGACCAGACATATGTAGTTGAAACACTTCGTGTCAGACAATAGGGTATAGATGGTAAATGTCCAGCTTGAAAAGGACAGCCATAGCTCTAGACACTTTTTCTAACTTATAACATGGGCTTGTGCTGCCAGTTAATCTCATTTTTTCAATAAGCAATAGAAATCCAGATTTCTATCTTTCAATTTTTTAAATTTAGCCGTTGATACAAGCAGTTGTTGGGTCAAACAAAACACATCTGCTGGTTGGACTTCACCTGTGGATGCCTAGTTTGGACCCGTGGGCCAATGTTCACAGTCCTGTCTTTTTTTTTTTTTTTTTTAAGATTTTTATTTATTTATTTGACAGAGAGAGAGAGAGAGCGAGAGCAGGAACACAAGCAGAGGGGGAGTGGGAGAGGGAGAAGCAGGCTTCCCGCCGAGCAGGGAGCCCGATGTGGGACTCGATCCCAGGACCCTGGGATCATGACCTGAGCTGAAGGCAGACGCTTAACGACTGAGCCACCCAGGCGCCCCACAGTCCTGTCTTTTTGTATCTCCTCCAGAATTCTACTTGTGAACATTGGTTAGAGACATCAACACTCCTCTCTATAGCAGAAGAGGATCAGTTGTAATGAAAGTACAGAAACATTCTTAGGCAAGACAGACATCTTGGGAGTTGGCATCAGATGGTCTTGATCTTTGAAGTGCAGTACTCTATCTCTTTGGTCTGCCCTTCCCCACCTTTCAGAGTTATCTGATAGTTACTTTACATATTCTGTCCAGGATTTTTAGTTGTACTCAGTAGGAAAGATTGGACAGAGTGTGCTTGCTCTATCTTAACTGGAACCAGAGCCCTTCTATGTAATTTTTAAGCTTTATACAATCTTCCCCACTAGACTGGATAATTATTGAGGGTAATGCCTGAGAATAGTGTTACTCCATATATTGACATATCCAATTGAGGATCCAGGACATGATATTCGCTCTGTGACTTAAATTCATTGAAACACCCCTATTCTAGTCTTTTAATTATTTTTGTTATTTTTTATTAAAGCACAGGATCAAGTCCTGCTTTATAGCTGGTGTAGCTTTCCTACCTTTGACAGGAGTTACTTTCCACATGTAGATTATATGGTCAGTCTTTTACGGTTGACAAATAGAATTTAAGTTTTCATCTGGATTACTACTTTGTTTTACAGTGCCGAAACATTTTTGTTGGAGAAATGTCTTCAGAATCAGAAAAGGACAAAGAGAGGCTCGTGCAAGCCGCCAAAACATTTTTCTTTCACATGCAAGATCTTGTTGCCTTCACTAACACGCTTATTGAATTGTTTAACAGCACAATGAATACCCAGATCCACTCCATGGCTGTGAAAGAACATGATAATGTTAAGAATGTCTTTGAACAAATATTCACAATTTTTAAAGAGATGCAATCTGTCCTGGAGGCAAAGTATGACCAGATGCAAAAGGAACCTTTATGTTCCAAGATTGCAACAGCGGTTTGCTCTATGGTTGAAAAGAATACCAATGTAAAGGAGTTGCAGCAGTCAGCTAAAGAAATGTTCAGAAACGTTCAGACACCAATCATTGTTGCTGCCCTGAATAGCAGTAACATCCTTAGCAGTTTGGAATCTTCTTTTTCACTCTTGATGACATATCCCATCATGAATCTTCAGTTAAGTGACCTCTATAGAAAAGACACCGAAGACCAATCAGATGCCAACACATCGGAGAAAAACAAAAGTCTGGGTCAATCCAAAATTGGTATAGTAGACATCTTGAAAAAATTGCAGGATGCGCTAAAAGCTGAGCATGTCAAGAATACCATCGAGTCAGCTGCAGATCAGTTGGAGCAAATTGTCAAAACTATGGGACCAATCTTAGAGGTCCTCAAAAAAGCCATAAGTACTATGGAATCCAAGATTCCTGTGCCCAAGAAAGCCAATGACCAGTAGGAGTGCAACAGAGGTGCTCATTTCTGTCAGAAAATCAGTTCACATCCTGTGAATTTTGGGAGTATGTTCTAGGACCTTTGCTGCCAGAAATGTGTTATATTAGGACATAAGTGCAAAGAATAGTCATCTGGAAGACCATTTACCTCAAGTTTTGCTTTATTCAAATAAAAATCATCAAAGAAAGCCTGCTTGACAGGGGAGTTACTAAAAAAAAAATTTGTTCAGAATATCAAAGTAATGTATTACATTTGGGGAAGTCTCTAAATATTACATATCATCTTAACGCATAATTAAAATAACCCTGAACTAATTTCCACTCTTGGTAATTCTATTTCTAGATACTATGTGTGAAGTCCAGGTAAATGTAAACATTATTGTTAGATAATCTGGCAGAAACTACTGTTCAGGTCCAGGAAACATATAAAATAACCTTCTGCATTTTTACAAAGATTTTATTTATTTACTTGAGAAAGAGAGCTAGAGAGAGGGAGAGAGAGAGAGAGAGAGCACGAGCAGGGGGAGTGGCAGAGGGAGAGGGAGAAGCAAACTCCCCGCTGAGCATGGAGCCTGATGTGGGGCTTGATCCCAGGACCCTAGGATCATGACCTGAGCTGAAGGCAGATGCTTACCCGACTGAGCCACCTGGGTGCCCCTACCTTCTGCATTTTTGTCACTCCTATACCAATCTCTGTATCATCAGTGCCTTACCTATCATAAGCCATCACTAAATACTTTTGGTATGATTTATCCAGAAGTTAATGAGAACAATGAATGAAGAGTAATAGTCTTCTTGCTTAGTTGAGTAAGAACAGAGCAAATGATTTATCCTTGTCTGCCTTCTACTGAGGCCTTGTGATTAGGGGCTATTGGAGGTTCAAAAATGATGGTGCTCTAACCTTTCACAAAGAAAAGACCGTAACACTCAGAGAAGTAGGATTTCTGAGATGTGCTTTATTGGTGAAGAAAGGTCAGACAAGCCCCTTTGCCCTTTCAGAACGTCTTTGGCTCTCATGCAATGGGAAAGAGTGTGTGCTTTCAAGATTGCCCTATTCTACATGATACCTAACAGGAATATTGTCGAGAATAAGAAAAGCCATTAATAACTCTAGTTCTTTAGTGGAATTTTTCTTCTGAGAATAGTTTTGTCCTCATTCAAACATCTTCTCATCTAAAGCCTTAAATCCCATTTTCTCCTTTAAAAATAAAACATATTTCCCTATACTTAAAAATAAGGCCGAAGCATGAGAAACTAAAAGGGAAACAAATTGTGAGCATTTGGTGGAGAGGGGGAAGCAGATGTGCAGTTTATGTAGTTTTTAGCCTGCAATGCAGTGACGTCCACCAAGGTTGCCAGGTCACCTCCCCAGTCGTGGCTACTTCGAAGTTGCAATTTTTGCTAGCCTGAGTCAGGAGCTCAGCTCCAAAGCCAAGGCTGTCATTGGAATCACCGCTGTAATTTTGAATTAGGAATCCCTTCTTTGCTCCCTAACAGTAAGACCTTCAGAATGTCCTGTGGCCAAGGGCCAAGGGGATTTGGGCCATTTCCAGGGCTTATAGGGCTTGGAAAAAGGATGAGTTTCAATACGCAAACTGCATTTTCTCTCAGCTCCAAATAGCTGGCTTATTTTGAGGACATTCTTGAGGGTATCCATTTGCTACCCTGTCCTCAAAAATACACATACCTCAGTGGGAGGCGGGAGGTGCAGCTCTCACTTTGTTATTTTTTCTGTACCTGTGTGTGTTCAGGTTCTCACCTGCCTTCTCTCGGTCTTAAGATTGTGTCCCAGGAGGGGCACCTGAGTGGCTCAGTCAGTTAAGCATTAAGTGTCTGCCTTCAGCTCAGGTCATGATCCCACTGTCCTGGGATAGAGCTCTGCATCGGGCTCCTTGCTCAGGGGGGAGCTGCTTCTCCCTCTGCCTCTGCCCCTCTCCCTGCTCGTGATCTCTCAAATAAAATCTTAAAAATAAAACAAAACAAACAAAAAAGATTGTGTGCCAGGATATTGCAACAGCTGGGAGAGTCACATGGAAATGAATAGGCCAAGGGTCAAGAAAAGTCCTGGTCATGGGACACCTGGGTGGCTCAGTCAGTTAAGCATCTGCCTTCGGCTCAGGTCATGATCCCACCGTCCTGGGATCAAATCCCGCATCAGGGTCCTTGCTTGGCAGGGAGCCTGCTTCTCCCCCTGCTTGTGCGCTCTCTCTCTCTGACAAATAAATAAATAAAATCTTAAAAAAAAAAAAGACTGGGAGCATGGCCAAGGGCAGTTTGAGGGAGATCTTCACCACACGTCAATGGAAATGGCAGCTAGTGTAGCCGCTTGAGGTCAGGATGGGCCGTGCGTGCTTCAGTAACAGTGGGTGGTTTCCAGATGCTGGTGGCTCCTGTGAGGCAGGCCATCACGGGTAGTACCTGTCACATTTTCCCAGCGCCAAGGACCACTGATCTGCCCACTCTGATGGCTTCTTGTCTGTAGCTGCTACCCAGCCTCTGGACATATGGGGGGTGGGGGAAGCCACACTCTTTCTCAAACCCGGTACTCTTATTTAGTGTTTCTCTCAAATTCTTTGTTTTGGGTTCCTCTCATTTTCTCTCCATTCCTTCAGGTCTTGAAAAGCAACCGGGGGAAGATTCACTAGTTTCTACCTCACATCTAGTTTCATTCCTCCTCAGAGGCCATGAGCACAGTGTGATCTAACTGAGTGAAGCAATAGTGGGAAAGAAGAAGTGAACTGTCATGAAGCACAACAAAATAAAAAAACCCATGGGCACTTACTACAAGAAGATAAGGGAGGGAGGGAGGGAGGAGGGAAGGTGGGCGGAGAGAGGGAGGAAGGAAGGGAGTCCTGTAATACTTGTAACAACCTTTTTTTTTCACATTTTATCACTTGCCAATGTTTGGTACATGTTGGCGTCTCTGAAAGCGTCTAGTTCATTAAATGTTTGTTGAATTTTACCAAATCAAGATCTGGGTTCATAAAGTATAAGTCGGTTTGATTCAGATCATTAGACAACTCAGGCCAAGAATCCTGGTGTTCCAAGTAAATCAAGCTCTACAGAAATTTTCTTCCACTGGATTTATTATTTTTTAAAGTCAGAGCAAATAGGGGACCTCGGGACAATCAAATAGGCATAGTAGAACACTGGATCATAAAGATACAAATAAAACAATAAATGAAGCCAAAGTATTTTTTTGTGTACACAAAAAAGAGAGAAGCATTAATAACAATTACTATAGGAGATAAATACTCTGCAACTTTATAGTGCCAACTCTTTTAACGATCCATTTACCTTCAAAGATATCCCAGAATGAAAAAGCAGAAATTACAGTGAAATTTTTGAAACCGGTCTCCTAACGTTTCATGAACTTTGAATTGATGTAAATCAATGGTCCGCTTCACAGGCTTTTTGCACAAAAACTTAGGACTCTAGGGAGAGATTGAGGAAAGGCAAAGTATGCACATTCATCCTTAACCCACAAATCTACACAGTTCAAGAGAATAACTTCTATCTCTGGAGATTTGTTCTATAAAGCAGCAACAGGAGGAAGAAATGTTATCTTTTCAAAAACCTGGTTATTCCTTTACGGATCATAATCCCGTAAGTCACCAGCCTGGAGGGCTTCTTAACACAGGTTCTGGGTTTCTGATTTTATAGATTTGGGATCAGGCCCTAGAGTTCACGTGTCTAACGTGTTCTTAAGGGACATTGGTGCTCCAGGTGCTGGGAGCATGCGTTAAGATCACGTATCTAGCGTGTCTTACTCAGAAGACTGATTTCTCATGGAGATCCAATGTGTTAGGCTGACCTTTTAGCTTGATCAGGTGGCCCTTTCCTCTTCAGTCCGCATTACAGCTTCTCTCTGCCAGATCTATTTCCTGACCCTTGTGTACACTGATCATTTCTATATCCCCTGTCTCTTTTCTACTCAGCTCTCCTTCTTCCATCTGAAGCCCTCCCTTGAGCCTCATTTCCAGTAGAAAGCTGTATCCAACTTTGAGAGGGATCATAGCAGAGGGATCTCACTTTTCTCTAAACTCAAAGCACTTACTATTTGCATGCGTTTCGGCACTAAGCGCTTGACACACACCTATGCTGACTTCTTCCTCTCACCCCTTGCTCCCACCCCAGGGTCCCAAGACCTTGCTCAAATGCTGCCTCCTCCCTGAAGCCCTCCTGGCTTCTTCTCTTGCCTCAGAAGTTCTTCTGAGCTCTCATGAACAGAAGACTTGGTATTCCCCTTTCTTTTGGTATTTCCTCTGTGACTTGTGTTCTTTTCTTCATTGCTCCCAAGAGATTGTAAACTCATGGAAGATCTGGCTTACACTATTCAACTTTTAATCCCCAAGGTGTTTTGCACATAGTATGGCTCAATAAGTGCATTTATATGGCACAGAAGAAAAAAATATTCGCAAGATGTTGGGAGGATTTTCTATTGTTTCGCTAAAGCTCACAACAAAGCTTGTTCTTAGAGCCAGGCCAATGAGACTCTATTCAGTAGCCACTAACCTGCCAACATTCCTGGGCAATAAATCATGAAAACTGTGTCTATGGAAAATTTACGCTTGCCTTATTAGGTATAGAGACCAATGTAAGCTAGGTGACAGAGGTGCGCTTGGCCCTGTTCTCAAAATTCCGTGGAAAGATGCCTGAATTCTCGACCAGGGAATTATATGCAGCTAATTCCCCACTGAGTCCCTTCTCTCATGGCACCGTCCCTTTAGAAAGTCCTGCTGGGGTCATATGAGCTGATTTCACTTTCATTGTTTCTTACCCAAATCTCAGAGGGGCTAAGGAACATGGACTTTCATAATTTCACTCCGTTTAGCCCAATATCCGGATCTTTGGAAATCAGGGCAACTCCCATTGCCCCATTTATATTGTATACGACTGAAGGGAGTTGGAGAAAATTCCCAGCTGTGAAGTTTGGTGATTTATACTTCCTTTTATTTAGTTACTGTCACATAGTGAGGACTCGATATATTTTTGATATTTGCTTGGTTATCAGATTTTTTCCCTCTCATATCTTCTCCTTTATATCCACACACATCTGTATGCTTTCCTAAGAAATGTACCTAAACTTTTGACGACGACTTAAAATCTAATTTGCCATAAAGTCCCTCTGTAAATTAACATATGAATTTAAATTCTAACTTTCAGTAATATTTTAGAAACATGTGTGGGGCCCCATTACTGCCAAAAAATTAGATTTCACTAACATCTTTTATTAACTTTCCCTTTTATCTCTCAATATTTCCTCCTATCTGAATCTACACTGGTTTGGTCTTGAATGCTGATAAAAAACTCTGAAGAAAATTTACACTTTATTTCTCTGGGGTTCAAAGCTTTTCCATTTGATAAAGATTTTTTTTTTCTGTGCTTTCGAACTCAAGCTTCTCGATTTGTTCCTATTTAGGATTGCTAAATAAAAAAAAAGCAATCATAACTCCTTTGATTGCTTGAGATAGGAAATTTAATTCAAATTATTTATACAAATATACAAGTTATTGATTTATGTAATTTTTAAAAAGCCCAGGATTCCAGCTACGGGCTCATATTCTCTCATCAGAACTGTTTCTTTTCATTTTCCAGTTCTTCCTTCATTGTGTTCACTCCATTCTCGAGATAAGAGTCTCCCCTACTGGTGGAAAGAGAGCTGCTCGCAGCTGTAGGCTCATACTCGTTCTGCTTTCATCAATCTCCACTCAATAAAAAGGCTCCCACACCCCATTTCCAATCCCAATTCCAAAACATTACCATGACTGTATCTCACCAGCTCTGATTGGGTCCTTTTCTATTCCAGGATGAATCTCTGTGTCCATGGAGAAGAAATATACTGCATTCTAGGTCCACTCACAGGCAGCGGACTGAGCCAGCAATGAGTCAGTTGATACCTGGGCAGAGTGATTCCCAGAGGGTATTCAGGTTGCCCCTGACTGGCATCAAGCAAAAGGGCACAGAGAAAGCAAAACCACAAGGTTCCTTTATACTCCACTTTTGGAAGAGATGGCGACACTGGTCAAAAAGGAGAGAGAAGCAATAACCACAGGAGCAGGGTTGTACTTTTTGCTGGAACCTGTCAAAACGAACACAAAGTTAGAGAACTTTTAGGTAGCAGAGTTTATTTTTTTAAAAACTGCCTTATTTCTCCTTTGATTCACTTTTTTTAACTTAGAAAATTCCTAATAAAAATATTTGAAGTTAGCTACTTTAAAAAAAGTATCCTCTTAGAATTTTTTCTAACCAACAGAACTCAGCTTGTTTATTTTGCAGATGAAACAGCACCAACAAGTTCAGAGATTTACTCCAGGTTACCCGCCTGGTAGTCGGTGTGTGAGATCTCCTGATTTTCCATCTTTATTGTCATCAGCGGCACCATCACCATCACTGGTATCCCTATTTTAATTGCCATCATCTTCATCACCATTATGAAAGCTAACATTGATTAGCAACTTATTCTGTGCTGTGTGTGTTTTAAGCACTTGCTATCAATTAGCTCATTTAATCCTCACAGGAAATCTACGAGGTATTTTTTCTCATTATCCTCATTTTTCCGCTGATCAAACGGTGACACAGACATGGAGAAACTTACCGAGCATCACACATCTAGTATGCAGTGAAGGCAGCATTCCAACTCAGGCAGTCTGGCTCAACTCTGTCTTTTTAGCCACGGTATTGTTTCTCCATATATTGCAAAATGCTCTAAGGAGTGGGATCTCCTTTTCAACCAGCCTTCACTGACTATTTAGGATAGAAAAGATGTTTGGGAGTAGGAAGACATTCAACTCTGTGATTGCCTCAATATTTGAATATATTGCTTGATAGGATGACCAGACGATGGAGAAGTATTTTCCCACTACTTTCACATAATAATGCATAAAATCCTTTGAGTTTCCCGGAATTTCTTGGAATTCTATATATACAAACAATATTTAAAATCCATTTTCACCAATAAGAGTAGATAAGGAAAATTAATAGTGCATACCTATTTCTAAGCTTTTGTCAAAGTTCCTGTTAAAATTGTATTGTCTGAATTCTCACAGGGACCTCGAGACCATTAATACCACTTGAACAGCTCATTCATTAGAATAATTCTCAAACAATTTTTTGTTTTGTTTTCTCTTCATTGAGGCTGAGATCACAAGGACCTCTGCCTCTGTCCTTTCTCACTTTGTAATAGGATATGATTCTACTGAAGAGTTATCAGAGAATATTGATTGACAGTGAAACAATATAGTGGGTAGAAATTATGGTTATTGGAAGTGATTAACTTGGGTTTTGAAACTTTGTCCCTAGCTGACCTTTATGTTAGTTACTTTCCTTGGACCTGAGCTTTCTCATCTGTAAAATGAGAGCATCTCATGTCAGGACTGTTGGAAATACTAGAGTCACTACCATTCTCCTTTGCTGTACTCATGGCTACTATAATGATTGATGCTCAAATAAGGACAAATATATGGACATTACCATTTTGTAATCATACTCATCCTTCAAAACCACCTCTTCAGCCCCCTTCATAATAACGAGGATATTGAAAAAGCTTACTTTCGTTTTATTTTCTCAGGTTAAAGTAACTTTTCGTTCCTCTCTTGTTACTTTTTCTCTCTTACAGTCTTTAACATTTCTACCTCACGCTTTATCATTATCGTTATTATCATTATTTTTACACAGACAGTATCTTTATGTAGGTGGATAAATGAAAAACATCTGTGAATTAAATGCAATCTATGGAATCTTTCATTTAAGGATAACTCACATTAAATTTACTTTTGTAGTTTTTACTTTTCTTCTAGACTATCTATTCAATGCTTTTCATTCCCTCTGTATCCTAGTATTTTTCAAATCGGAGGTTGTGATGCATTAATGCTTTATCATGACCATCACTGTAATAATGTGATAAAATGGGTTAGAATACCACATCTTCTTTATATACACAATGGAATATTATGCAGCCATCAAAAGGAATGAGATCTTGCCATTTGCAACGACATGGATGGAACTGGAGGGTCTTATGCTTAGTGAAATAAGTCAATCAGAGAAAGACATGTATCATATGACCTCACTGATATGAGGAATTCTTAATCTCAGGAAACAAACTGAGTGTTACTGGAGTGGTTGGGGGTGGGAGGGATGGGGTGGCTGGGTGATAGACATTGGGGAGGGTATGTGCTACGGTGAGCGCTGTGAATTGTGCAAGACTGTTGAATCACAGATCTGTACTTCTGAAACAAATAACGCAACATATTTTAAGAAAAAAGAAAAAGAAGAAGATAACAGGAGAGGAAGAATGAAGGGGAGTAAGTCAGAGGGGGAGACGAACCATGAGAGATGATGGACTCTGAAAAACAAACTGAGGGTTCTAGAGGGGAGGAGGGTAGGGGGATGGGTTAGCCTGGTGATGGGTATTAAAGAGGGCACATTCTGCATGGAGCACTGGGTGTTATGCACAAACAATGAATCATGGAACACTACATCAAAAACTAATGATGTAATGTATGGTGATTAACATAACAATTAAAAAATTAAAAAAAAATAAAATCTTTAAAAATATAAAAAGAATGGGTTAGAATAAAAAACACTAGAGTTAAACAGCATGTGAAATGGTGAATGCTTGTCTTGTTTTACATGCGTGTGTGTGTACTGGTACGTTTGTGTGTGTGTGAAGTGAGTTATAATGTAGTCACAGTCACAGAGGATTGAGACTAATAGTAGGTTCTTAGTAATATTTTTGAACAAATTAATCTCCTGAAAGCACTCTGTAGAGAACATTGTCCTGGGATTTTTGTCATAAAACATGGGAAAGGGTCTTACTTTTGTCATTTATAAGCTGAATAATCTCACACAAACCATGTAACCTCTCTCAACCTCAGTATTCACATCGGTATAGTGGGGGTCAGTAACCAATGTACAGTGTGGTTTTAAGAATTAAACAGATAATGTGTGTGAAAACCTTCTGTGAATGGAATTTGCTACATAAGTATCATTTTTTTTGGTGGATCATAACCTAAATTTGGTCCTTGCTGCCTTAGGATATACAGTTTGGGGAGAAATATATAATTATTACACCCTGTATTTCATGAACTCCAAATCTGTGAATTATATCAGATTGCTCAGAAAGAAATACTCAATCCTTTGAAAAAAGCAGAAAAAGCTAAAACTGATATGCAGTATATCTAGTTAATCTGATATGTGGAAGCAAATGCTCCAAATGCTCTAGAAAGGGGCCTTTCTGTCAAATGTGGAGATTAATGAGTGTTACTCTTTAGAGTTGGCACTCAAACAAGGATAAGTTTTGTTTCTTCCATCTCTTCCTTTTTTTCTTCACTGTCAATATCACTGAAGCTCACATTTGTGCCACTAAACTATTATCCCACTTCCATGTGCAAAGTGCTTTCCCAGAGTTTTTCAATTGTGTTTGAGAGGGTGGACGCCAGGTACTGCCACAATATTCCCCTTTGCCTCCACTTTATAAATGAAGAAACAAGCTCTTAGGTTGTCATTTATACGAGGCCACATAGCTACTAACATATATGCCCAGCCCTTCCTGGCTCCAAAGTCTAGTCTCTTTCCACCATGCCATGTGGCCTCCTAGATTCATTCAATTACTCTTTTCTTTCTTTTTCCTTCTTTCTTTCTCTTTTTTCTTTCTTTCTTTTTCTTTCTTTTTTTCTTTCTTTCTTCTTCCTTCCTTTCTTTCCTTCCTCCTTCCTTTCTTCCTTTCTTAGGTTTTATTTATTTATTTGAGAGAGAGACAGAGATAGCAAAAGAGAGCAAGAGAGAGAAGGAGCGGGGAGGAGAGGGAGAAGCAGGCTCAGGAGAGGGAGAAGTAGGCTCCTTGCTGAGCAGGGAGCCCGATGCAGAACTCTATCCCAGGACCTGGGGATCATGACCTGAGCTGAAGGCAGATGCTTAACCAACTGAGCCACCCAGGCGTCCCTCAATTTACTCATTCTTTCATCCATTCAGCTGAGACAGACACTCTACTTCAAGGTTAATGTGATGCCACAACTAGGGAAGACTAGTTTGAGGTAAAGCCCAGAGTAAAAGAAAACAGGAAACAGGAAATTAATAAATAAATAATATGTAACAGTAATAGTATCTGCAAATTTTGAGTACTTACTAGTGTCAGAATCTGTTCTAAGAGCTTTTACATGCATGAGTCATTTTATCATCACCAGCATCCTATAAGGGAGGTTTCATTACATTTCCCCCCCTATATTACATATAAAGAAATGGAGACACACAGGACTAAGACTTTGCCCACGTTCTCACTGCTAGTAACTGGCACAGTTAACATGTAAAACCAGGCTTACTACAAAAGTTGACTATTTTTTCTAGAAACATGCTTAAGAATTTTGATTATGTGAAATATTTTAACAAATAAATCCTTCTTTGTGAATCCAGTGATACAGAACAGAGTATGTATTTGTGTGTTTACAGATTTTTGGCACGGATTATTTTCCTGAACAAAACAAAATTTAAGGACAAATAACTAACATAACATATTTTGAGTCTTTCAACGGGCATGAAAACATCTGTTTCTATGGTAACCAGTATAGGTCACAAAAGGGATGAGAAAAGAATTAGAAGGGAGAGCTGTTAGTGTAGAATGTCTTATACAATTTTTCTTTTGCATTGCCCTTGCTTAAATATATTATGCTACCAATTTGACCTTTTAACTCTGAAAGCGACAGATTTCTCGGTACTCTTTGAACTTGAGAAATGTAGTTAACAAGTTAACGAACCAATTCTGAAATAAATCGAGGGACTGGGGAAGCTATATTCTCTAATCTATTATCTTTTCATTGGGAGAATTATGGTGTTCTGGCTGACCAATTTTAAAGGTCTTCATGTTGTCTTTCAAATATGATGTCTGTCAGATTAAGAGGGAACAGGAGAGGAAACAAGTCATTGGCTCAGAGGACTTTTTAGATGTAGAATAGCTTATGGCTTCTGCTTGGGGAAAAAAAATGAAGGGATAAGAAACAGTTCCCTGAGAGGATTCTGGTTTCATGAGGAATTAGATATCAGTCTTCCAGAATACCATCTGGGAATCCCTAGACTGAGGTTGATGGCAGAAAATAGCAGTTAGTTAGAAAAGCAGGTCTGGGGAGAGTCCATTGATCTTACTCCCTTCCAGTGAAGGACTCCCAGAAAAGAAAAACACACCACTTCCCTCCTCTCATTGTTCATGTATGGATCAACCCAATACTGCTCCAGGATGTTGGGATAAGTAAAGTGTTATTTGTCAGTTAGCAGAAATGACTTAAGGAAAGTTTCAGAAATAGCTTACTTATTGAGAAAACAAACAAACACCACTGCAGCATCATGAAGTTAATCAAAAAAAAAATTTTTTTTTTTGGTAATCAGTAGAGATAGGTGGATATTGGTTGTGTTTATCTCAAGATGATATAGTCTTTTTGTCCTCAACTAACTTGTCTGTGCTATCAACCAGCCAATGGCAGCCTTGAGGCTTCCCTAGTTAGCTTCCATACGAGGTTTAGGGAAAGCAGAACCAGAGGATGGAGCAGCCTTCGCTGCAACTTTCAGCCAGAGCCAACACAGTCAAAGGAAAAATGGCATCCTTGCAACTTGAGCTGATTCTTCTCCCTCTTTCAATCTCCTGAATAGTTTTGTAGTTGTGCTGGCTGGGAAGACAATCCAACTCCAGCTCTTGGCCTACCATGCAATGTCTCTGACCAAAATATTACCCTTTACGACCAGGGGTCATTTTTTTCTGCCATTTACAATCTCTTCCCAAGACTGCACAGTGGTGAATTTCTAGGAAAAATTTAGATGTAGTAACTCACATTGCAAATGACCACATTCTAGATCAGTCATATCATGACTATAGCTCCTTATTTTTGACTATGGGTTGAGCTTTCTAGAATATTTTCTCTTTCTAGTAAATATTGAAACTGTTTTTAGTCAATTGAGTTATCTGGTCATCTGACCAGATCATTTGGAAGTATTGAAAGAGAATGCTTCATTTATTCACTCATTCAACAAATATAGATTTTTTTTTCAACAAATGTAGATTGAACACCTCTATGTGTCAGGAGACTAAAATTAATATTGGTTAACACTTATTTACCATTTATTACATGCTAGGTCATGTAAAAATGCTTCAGTATTTTATTTTATTTTATTTTCACAAGAGCCTGAGGGGCTCTATTATGATGCTCCTTACATAGTTGAAGAAACATAGGGAGTTTAAGCAACTGGACTGAGAACACAGCTAAAAAACTGTACAAGTTGGAGAGGAATCCAGACAGAGTGGATCCGGGGTCAAACTGCCAGGATTCCATGCCAGACTCTTAAATACTGTGTAGTCACATGTCTGCCTACAAAGAGCTTACAGAGCAATACAAGATTACTGATTCTCTGAAGTATGATTTGTGATTTCAAATATCCGGTCAAGACCAGCCAAGCTTCCAGAGTCTAGCAATGTGCATGGCTATTCCAGCTAAGCCTTAACTCCAAGTTGTGTTTGAGTAGCTTCCTGACAGGAAAGCAAAGATGATTAGTTTGGTGGGGACGGTCTTGAAATAGTTTCCTTTGAGACTCATGGAGTAGAGAATATGGGTAATAGTTTCTATTACAGGGGCGCCTGGGTGGCTCAGTCGGTTAAGCGTCTGCCTTCGGCTCAGGTCATGATCCCAGGGTCCTGGGATTGAGCCCCGCATCGGGCTTTCTACCTCTGCAGGGAGCCTGCTTCTCCCTCTCCCTCTGCCTGCTCCCCCTTCTTGTGCTCTCTCTGTCAAATAAATAAATAAATAAAATACTTAAAGTTTCTATTATATACTCCTTTTTCTCAGTTTCCTACCCTTTGATGTAAATGTTCTACAACGTTTTACTTGATGTATTTTACTGTGTTCATCAACCCAGTAGAAAAATTTTTCTGTCTCAACTTCATCCTGATGAGGATGAAACAACAGTGTAGTTCCAAAGAACCCTGGAAACTGGCTATGAATGTTCTTGTTTGGTGTTAAAATCACACTGTTTGCTTCATACTCTAGTTTTTCATTCTCCTCTGCAAACACTGATCTCTTGGTTCTGTGGAACAGATACTCATTTCACTCATGTTGCTGCCTGCCACACTTCTACGGACAGGCAAGAAGAGATAAAAGTATTGATAAGTCACCTCTCCCCCGGTCTGTGTTTGCAGATAGGCCAGAGTAAGCAGGCCCAAGACCTCAGCATGGATGCCAATTTCAGGATCATTGTAACACTGCAGCCCCCAAATGCTGAGAAATGCTGATAGCCTGAATTATTAACAGTAGCAATAATGATGGAGTCGAGAAGGAATCAGGGATATTTTGAAGGCAGACACCACAGTTAAGTGTGAGTGTGAACACATGCACATGTGGATAAGGACGGTCTTCCTTCTAAATTAAACAGGGCACAGCTACTTGCCACAGAACTACCATTTTGTGCAGGGACCCTGGCTGGCAACGTACAGGGATGGAATGGAGCCGGCCACATATTTTTCTAAAAAAGATCTTAATATTTTTTTTGTTCTGTGATGTCTCCAATTTCTCCTGCTTCGGTTCATTTTTCACAATCTCATCAGAGCTCTTGCTAAAATACTGATCTCACTGACGCTCCACTTTTTAAAAACTTCCAATGACTTCTCATTACCTACAGCATGAAGTTTGAAAGTCCTTAGCATAGAATACAAGAGTTTTAACCACCTCGCCTGTCAGAAGTCTCCCCACCCCAATCAATCCTCTATTCCTTTTCTTCTTCTTCTTCTTCTTTTAAAGATTTTATTTATTTATTTGACAGAGAAAGAGATAGCGAGAGCAGGAACACAAGCAGGGGGAGTGGGAGAGGGAGAAGCAGGCATCCCGCTGAACAGAAGCCCGATGCGGGGCTCGATCCCAGGACCCTGGGACCGTGACCTGAGCTGAAGGCAGACACTTAACGACTGACCCACCCAGGCGCCCCTCCCCTATTCCTTTTCTACTCCTCGCCTCTTCCTGTGTCCTATACCTCCTATATTCCAGCCATCCAGAATTATAAAGATTCCCTAGACACCGGTTATTTGAAACCTCTGTGATTCAACATATGCTGTTTTCTGCTTGAAATGACTTTTTCACTGAAAACCCCCATTCCTACTTCAAGTCCCATGGGGTCCTCTATCGTGCAGACTTTCTCACTTTCTCCAGAGAGAATGAGTAGCTTCCTACACTGAGAAGCCACAACCAATCCTTAAACATCTGGTATATTGCTTAGTGCTTTTGACTGTGGACATTTGCTCATATTTCCATTTCTCATTAGACTAAAACTCCTCCTGGGATAGTGATTTTGCTTTATTCATTTCATACCACCTGACGCCTCCCATTCCAGTTCCTGGGACATAGAAGATGGGTAATAGATAAGAGTGAATGAATAAATCATGCCTCCTGCTTTACTCATAGCACTCCTTATTCCTGTAATGACCATGACAAACAAACCCCCCCCCAAACACAAACAAAACAAAACCGAGTTTGAAGGTGAAGGTAAAAATAAATAAAATAAAATAAAATAAAATTTATGTGCTATCTTTTTCAGTAGAGGTTTACTCTCTGTGTCTAGAATGCCCCACATATTAGGGCCACTGAAGAAACACATTTTTTCTAGAGGTAGCTGAGGAGAAAGAAGAGGAGGGAAACCAAGAAATAAGGCAGGTCTTCTCTAATCTGTCAGTTCCACTACTTCTGAAGGCCAATTTCCATGTTTTTTGGCCTTTCCCCCAATAAGCCCACTCGGAAAAATAACTTTTTTAAAAGAATAGTGGCCTGTGATCCTGATAAGAGTAGATTCCATTTAGATCGATAATATGATACCTTTTAGCAGCTGACAGTTATATGTGCTCACGTTCCCAGCTGACCGCAACTGCAACCAGTTTCCTCGTGGGTGGTAGCTCACATTTACAACTTTGAACAACTCATAGGGAGGGACCAGGACCTCCTTCTTGAGAGAGACTTTTTGTACAGGGGCACCCAGGCAGGTAAATATGGTAAATAGAGTTTGGTTCCCAAACTTCTGTGCGTCTTCTTTCAGGAGAGAGGTGGAGAGGAATTGGCCAAATCGGATGGTGGCACCTCTGTAGGCTTCCAAATAGATACCCTTCAGCTCATGATGCACCTCAAAACACAGAGAGTCATTCTTCATGACCATTTCTTTCCTTAGCAGCTGGATTGCTGAGGTCAGGTAGTAGTGCAGGTACTTGAAATGGAATGAATGTTTATACTGCTGTGGAGACCTCCCAGCACTGGCCATGGCTTTAGTGAAGTCTGTGCGGACACTATTGTTTGATGTATAAACCAAGATGGCCACAGCATGTGTAATATTCATGTTCTTGGGGAGATCTTTTGCTCTGTTCAGCCAGGTTAAGTGGGCATTTGCCCAGACCCTGTGGAAATTTCTATGTGCTTCTAGTTCTTTTGTGAAATAATCCCCTTGACTTAGCTTCTCCATGACCTGTGGGCTGCAGCCTTGGTACTGATCATCAAAGGAATCTGGTGTCAAGTCAAAGTCAATGTTAACTGCAACCTGTAAGAAAAGAAAAATCTTGACTTTAACTTTTCAAATCAGATGGTGGATCTGATGGCTGACTTGCTATCCTCCATAAAGCCAAGTCTTCTTCTCAAAACTTATTTGCTGAAATAAGTTTCACTCATAATCATTACCCTGTCCCAGAGACTGAATTGGGTTTGATAACTATTACTAAAAGCTCAAAAAAACTCGCCTCCCCAGGGAGGAAGTGACCCTTCTTGTATAACCAAAATCAGTATTTTTGCATAGTAGTTTGAAGAAAAAAAATTATAATCTTAAAGTTCACGTATACTTTCTGTTTCCCCTATTGACCCCCTTCACATCCTGTCATGCGTGTTAAGGAATGTCTCTTTTATGAATACCTAAAACTTGTATGAAGTCTCTGAACTTTATTTAAGAAAAAATGTCAGTGATGAGTAATGTTGGGTTGTCCCTAGGGGTCCCCAGTAAATAACAGCCCTCTCTTCTGATCAGGATCTGATTTAAAAATTGAGGAAAAAAGAGCATGTATGAAGGTTAAAATATCATCTTTACTGCTGAATCATTGGGGCACACATCTTTGGGTCTGATGGCGAGTAGATTTGTTAAGAGTAAACCCCAGAACAAGGCAGACTTGCCCACTGAGCTGCAGACAGTATTGGACTGTGGCCTGCCCGAAGATAAGATTCTTGTCATGGAGGAGCACACAGCTCGTGTCCTTTTCTGTCAGGCTAACTCCCAGGAGGAAAAAGCGCAGAGTCAAACTCAGAATGCCCAGTTATTATTCCTGATGTTACCAATCAACTAAATTTGCCCACCACCAGGGGAGTGGTAAAGTGCTCAGGAGTGTGCCTAGGACAGTCCCTCCTCTTAGAAACCAGGAGTGGGAAAAAGAAAATTTCCTCAAAAACTAATGATGTAATATATGGTGATTAACATAACAATAAAAAATTAAAAAAAAGAAAAAAATTCCTATGGGTAGTCAATTGAAGGTTACTTATTAATATCTAGTCCATATTAAACTGAAGGTTAGAGATTTGAATACAAGTTCATTAAGTATCACCAGTCTATTTTTTAGAGCCATAATTTCAACTATCTAAATTCCAAGATGTTTTCTTCTTGGCAAAGAAACGATGCTTTTCTAATAAACACCACTCCTTATATTAGAAGATAAGATTCCATCCAGTCAATGTCAAAGATGTTGCAGCTGAAACTCAAAAACATACCATCTGGTGTTTTACTGTTATTTATGATGAGAAGACATCCAGGTGTGTGTAAAATGGAGCATATTTTTAAGACTGCTTAAATGATCTTTACCAATAACTCTTTACAGAAGGTTTACAAATAGGTCTACAGAATCTATTTAAGTCAAAACAAAACAAAATCAATCATATCATGTTCTGTTACATCATGTGAGCTCTAAACACTTTACTGTATTACTAGATCTCAAATAGGTACTATGTTATCTCTTAACAATAGGTTTTCATTATATAGATCTTTAAATTATAATACTTCTTTTGAGTTGATCCCTATGAAACAGTCGAAAGCCAAACAGACTTTATTTTGCATCATTTTTCCTACAGAAGCAATGTTTTAAATTTTATGGAGAATCAAGAAAACAACATTATGCCTCTAGCTTCCATTAACGCCAAATTTATAAACTCTAAAGAATTCCACAATTTTTAAGAATTGTTTTCAACACCCTTCACTAGCATTATTTTTTTTTAAGATTTTATTTATTTATTTGACAGACAGAGACACAGCGAGAGAGGGAACACAACCTGGGAGAGTGGGAGAGGGAGAAGCCGGTTTCCCGCTGAGCAGGGAGCCAGATGCGGGGCTGGATCCCAGGACCCAGGGATCATGACCTGAGCCGAAGGCAGACACTTAACAACTGAGCCACCCATGTGCCCCCTTCACTAGCATTATTGGTTAAAATGTCTGAATGAGGGGCGCCTGGGTGGCTCAGTTGGTTAAGTGCCTGCCTTCGGCTCAGGTCACGATTCCAGTGTCCTGGGATCGAGTCCCATATTGGGCTCCCTGCTCAGTGGAGAACCTGCTTCTCCCTCTCCCGCTCCCCCTGCCTGTGCTCTCTCTCTCTCTCTCTGTCACATAAATAAAATAAAAAGTCTTTTAAAAAAAGGTCTGAATGAAATCAGATCCCAAGTGACTAAGTCACTTAAAGGTTGTCACCAGGAAAGCGCTCCACTGGAGCGCTGACCATAAAGAAATCACCTCCTCAATTGTGCCCTACCTCAGAACACCTAGTGGGTGTCTGCAAGGCGGAGAATAGCATCAGGAGAGGAAGCGACCTCGGGAGGAGCCAGGTTCTCATCCTGGGGGCTGCCATAGTTGGGAGAATCTTTTTGCCTCTGTGGGTCAATGGACGGTATTCATTTGCGGTACAAATACTTCTCTGCTCTTGCAGCTTCATCCTGAAATGAGTGCTCAGTATTCTCCTCTGGGATTTTCTTTGGGTGAGTCTCAGCAAGAACTTGCCTTGTTCATATTTTGTTGAGATTTCTGTTGACCACCTTCAACCAGCGGTTTTTCGGAGGGAAGCTCCAGCTCCAGCTCCAGCTCCAGCTTCAGCTTACTTGCGGAGCTGAAATCTCTGCGAAATAGACAGATCTGTGCACCAAATAAGGGATTGGGAAGTGAACTCGTTAGTTTCCAGTTAAAAATAAAATCCCTTATCTAGTTTGTGTAGGGGGGAATTCCAAAGCCCTGTTAAGGGTCAGGCTCAGCAGCACAACCTTAACTTTCTCAGGAAGACAGGAAAGGCACGCGCTGTACAGTGTTTGGGGCCAAGTGACATTATCTGGAGCTGCAGGTTTCCACTTCGAGTGATATGATTGGCTCATGCAGGTTGCTGGGGAGATGCCACCTCAAGGTGGGCCTATGTCACGCGCATTTGGTGCTGCTGATAGGCCCTGCCCAGAAGGGGCTGATAGGAAACAACATACCTTTTAGGATGATTGTCAGAAAGAAGGCTCTCCTTGGTGCTTTTTCACAGTAACTTTCAAACTCTCCAATCCAGAAATTATACCTGTTGGGGTCACAGCTCTTCCCCGTTTTCTGTTCTGGAGGCATCAGATCCTCTGTCCACGCTAGTTCAGCCTAGCGTGAATCCTAAGGACTACTGTGAGAACAGCTGACCTCAATGGAAAGTAGGGTCCAGTGTGACAAGTTAATGCCTCACACATGCTCTTTAAACACCCTCTCTCAGGCACGGCCCTTTCTAGTTTGAACATCTTGCCTCTATTCCCAATCCTTGGAGTAATTGTTTTTCTTGCAAACCTTTCCCGTCTACACTTCCCGATTCATTATTTAACTGTGAAGAGAAACTAAAGCCCATTCTTAGAAATTCTGGTATTTTTTAGCACCCCAAAATAGTTTTTCATGTAAATTTTCTGATGATCACAGCAGTTCTTTTTTTTTTTTTTTAGGTTTTATTTGTTTATTTATTTGAGAGACACAGAGAGAGAACGTAAGCAGAGAGAGGGAGAAGCAGGCTCCCTGCGTGGGGCTCGATCCCAGGACTCTGAGATCAGGACCTGAGCCGAAGGCAGGTGCTTAACTGACTGAGCCACCCAGGTGCCCCAGCAGTTCTGTCTCATTACAAAAGTTCAGGATATTCAGACAAGTATAAACGAGGACACAAAATTACCCATAACCTATCACCTGGAGGAAGGTACTACTTAGATTTAGATTTTAGTGCTATACACACACACACACACACACATTTAGGGCTGAAATAATATAGTATGCAATTTTTCATACTGTTTTTTCCCTTAACATTTTTAATGTAAGCACATCTCCATATAATTTAATAATTATTGAAAACATGATCTTTTTCACTGTTGCACACTATTCCCCCCGAGGTGCTTCCATGCAGTGAAATGTGGAATGGATCCATGGATCTGTCTCAGAAGCAGACTGATCAGTGAATAGAACATATTGGAACCTGCCTTACTGAATGCTTTGATCTGTTCCTAATTCTTAAGACAGCATCTGGCACTGAGAAATAAATGAAATAAATAAATAAAAACAATTATCATTATTTGTACAAAGGTTTATTGAATAAATATATTTAGCTTGATTTCAACTTTGTACTGTTAAAAGTAATGATCTGTGAACATATTTTGGACATAAATCTTTTTTTTAAAAGGTTTTATTTATTTATTTGAGAGAGAGGACAAGCAGGGGGAGGGGTAGAGGGAGAGGGAGAAGCAGACTCCCCTCTGAGCAGGGAGCCCGATGCGGGACTTGGGGACTCTGGACTCGATCCCAGGACCCAGGGATCATGACCTGAGCCGAAGGCAGACACCCAACTGACTGAGTCACCCAGGCACCCCTGGACATAAATCTTTGTGCACTTCTCTTCTTGCAATTTTAAGACCCAATTCTGGAGATAGGACCGCAGGTCACTGAAATGCATATTTTTTTAATTTAATGGAAAACACAGGTAGTATATGAAAATATCCCTTTAAGACTTTTAAAATTCTTAAGATTCCTCATTATCACCTATTCATCTGGGAGACTGAGGTGTGAGGAAGGGCACTAGCGTCTGAAAACTTGGATTATGGGCTTAGTCCTACAGCTTGCTGGCTGAGTTAATTTAAGAAAATAAGTAAGCTGTGGGGCGCCTGGGTGGCTTAGTCATTGGGTGTCTGCCTTCGGCTCAGGTCATGATCCTAGAGTCCTAGGAATGAGCCCCGCATCCGGCTCCCTGCTCCGCGGGAAGCCTGCTTCTCTCTCGCCCACTCCCCCTGTTTGTGTTCCCTCTCTTGTTGTGTCTCTCTCTGTCAAATAAATAAATAAAAATCTTAAAAAAAAAGAAAAAGAAAAGAAGTAAGCTGTGCTGAACCTCTGCTTCCTAACCTTACAGAGCTGTCAAAAGTAAATAATAGTTACCTCTTATTGGGAGTGTACTGTGCTTCAAGACCCTTTACTACATTATCTCAACCCTAAGACAACTGTGAGAAGGGGATAGTCTAACTTCCCCGTCACAGGTGCATTTTCTGAGGCCATGTGAGGTTAAATAGACTGTCAGTGATCACACGTTCTTTCCTCTCACCCCGTTGCCCCGCCCCCCGCCTCCAAAAACGCTAAAGGAGTCTAAGTGTCATTTTATTCCTGCTGTCTGTAAAGTTTTCCTAATTTTCCTAATGTGACTGCCACTTCTAGACACATACCACTAGGGGGAAGCAGGAACCTTTGTAACCTTTTTATACAACTCTGGTATTTGAAGGAGGAAGAAAGGGAAAGAAGGGAGGGAGGGAAAGACAGAGATAGAACCAGGGAGAGAGAGAGAGAGAAAGAGAGAAAGGAAAGAGAAAACACTGACAGTAAAATGGAATAGGGAAAGACAAGAGGTCTGATGTGTGACTGTGTGTACATTTTTGGATAAAATGAAAATATTTTCTGAAAATGTTTATAGAGTCAGTGGAAAAAAAATCATCTTTTGTCTTCAGGGCTGTTTTAGGAAAGTTCCCATGGGATAATTTAATATTAGTTACTTTAGAGCTTGGTGTTCACTCAGGTATCATTTTCTTGATAGCCCATTCCTTCAAAATGCAATCTATTTCTGCTGTCTTGTTGGGTAAAAGGGGTAGGGGTTTTGAAATTGCACCTATCTGTGTTGGTGTTTTGCCTTCATCTCTTTCTAGTTTTTGTGAATGTGAACAAGTTATGTTAGTTCTCAGTCTCATTTTCTTCACATGTAAAAATGGAGATGTGAGTGACGTCCCTCTTATAGGGCTGTGATGACAGGGAAATTGAGATACTCTACAAAATATCATGGAATGGATCCATGAACCATTACTGCATTGGCAGCAGATTGATTAGCGAGTAGAACACAGGATCTTGAGAGAGACCCCTTCGTTTCAATTCCTAGATCTATCACGTCATTAATGTTTGACCTTGGGCAAGGTATTTTACCTCTCTACTCCTCAGTTTCCTGTTTCCTAGTACCACTGACAGCTTCTCAAGGCATGTGGGCTCTTCTTACGCTCTAATCAGCTTTGGGAAGACCAACTCATCGGGTATCCAACAAAGTGAAAGGTAATTTTTATTAACGTTTTAAATAAACAGCTGTTTAAGGAAAGGTTTTGCCCACTTTCTAGGATAAATTCTAGTTTTCTACAGCTCCTTTTGGAGCATAGGTTGAAGTCATTGCTAGAGGGTCTCGTCCAGGGGGACCTGTATATTTTGCAACCAGCCTAAAGGTTTTGAAATGGCGCTTAGCATTTCCTGTTTGGCTCTCATTAAACTCCTTTGGACCTGTGTCAATTTAATGGGGATATTTTACTGCCAGAAGTCCTTGTTATCCAAGGGAGGGTTGTTTGATAGTGACCTCCAAATTTGGTAATTCAAAATTGTTTCAACATTTTAACTTGTCAGTTCTCTTTTACCCTTAATACCCTTTACAAAAGTGAACAAAACTTGCTTGTTTCATATTTTTTATAACTTTTATTTAGATAAAATTTTAAACTTACAGAAATGTTACAAGTCTGTACAAGGAACACGCATATGTCCAAGGAACTCTCATATCCTGTATCCACGTTAGATAGCACATATGTTTAGATTTCGAGATTTTGCCCTACCTGATCTAACATTCTCTCTTTTTTCTAAACCACTCGAGAACTAATTGTAGACATCATCTCCTGGTGAAAAGATAAACTGAGGCATATTACAATTTTTAAGAGCTTATTTGAGCAAAAATAGATTCAAATCAGGCAGCACCAGCCCGGAAGTGATTAGGAGAGCTCGCTCCACCAACAGGAAGCAGGGGCAAGATTTTTATAGAGGAAAAAGTGGAAGCCAAGCAAGACATTATTTGATTGGCTGTATCTTAAGCATTTGCCTCATTTGGGGAAGGCTAACTGGCTGTTTGTGATTAGTTGTCTTTAGGTTTTGATTTCTTTACCTTGAGGTCTTTACACGCTTAGGTTTTTGGCTTGCTTACATAGGCCGTTAAGGTATTAGAACCATCTCAGTCAAATGGCCTCCTTGTTTAATTAACACACTTTACCGTTAAATGCCTCAGAATTTATTTCTTAAAAACAAGGACATTCTTTTATATAACCACTTACCAATTACCAATATCAAGAAATTTAACATTTATAGAGTATCATTATCTTACACATAGTCCATTAACAAATTTCATCAACCTTTCCTGTAATTTCCTTTCTGGCTATTTTCCAGGATCACCATTTGCATTTAGTTGTCAAGTTTCTTTTGTCTCTTTAAATTGGAACTTTTCCTCAGTCTCCGTATTGCTTTTGACCTTGACGTTTCTGAAAATTATAGGCCAGTTATTTTGTAGATGTCTCTCGGTTGGGGCTTATCTGTTACTTCCTGACGATTAGATTCAGGTCATACAGTGTTGGCAGGCAAATCATAGAAGAGAGGTGCTATCTCAGGAGGCACTTGCATCCATTACTTCAATATATTTATAACAATAGTTGTAAGATCAGTCACTTCATGATGAAGCATGTTAACTAACCTTTCTCGTTTCTCCTCCCCCTCCCCTTCTTCCTCCTCCTCCTTCTTTTTTAAGTATAGGACCTTATGTTGGGAAAGCTTTGTTTTCATCATCTTCTACCCACTGAATTTCCTCGTCAATATCCTTGACAGACAACCTCTTGGATGGGAGATGTATAATAAATATACATTTGCTCTTGTCTATGGTTTGTGCCACACACCTAAAACCTTTGCAATTTCTTAAGTGCTCAGAGCTTTAGGGACATCTTTTCCATTCCTGAAATAGCTCCAGAGTCAAAAGGGTCAAATGGGTGTCTTTTGTTATTCCAAATCAGCCCCTTTCAAACATACCTGAGTTATGTTAATGAGGTTGTTCCTTAAAGTCCCTTAGGAAGTTCTGGTTCAAAGATGGCTTTTTTTTTAGGAAGGCTCTGAACTCTCCTCCCTCAGGGCAAACACCAAATTACACCTATTAATAGGACAGTTACTCCTGAAGACGTAAGGGCTGACTGAACAGATCTGGAGCAACCAAAGGTAGAGAGAATGGCAAACGAAGAGCAAGAGAGATGGAGACCCAGCAACAAAGAGAACACCCACCCCTGAGGCTGCACTGGGGAGGGACAGTACCGAGGACTTGGGAACAAATCCCTTTGTACTTGGGCACAGGAAAAAAAGGCCTGGTTTAAAAGAACAACTAGTGGGCTCCTGGGTGGCTCAGTTGGTTAAGCGACTGCCTTCAGCTCAGGTCATGGTCCTGGAGTCCCGGGTTCGAGTCCCACATCGGGCTCCCCGCTCAGCGGGGAGTCTGCTTCTCCCTCTGACCCTCTTCCCTCTCGTGCTCTCTCTCTCATTCTCTCTCTCTCAAATAAATAAATAAAATCTTTAAAAAAAAAAAAGAACAACTAGCATATAAAAGAGATAGCACTAGAACTCTGCTGTGGGAAAGCTTTCCAGGTCAGAAGGATATGGTTTATGTTATCACCTCACCTAGATGGGAGCAGCGTCTGGACACCGGAAGGGGCAGGTCCACCTGTCTCAGTGAGCTTGGGACTTCAGTGAGCCCAGGGTCCACAAGCCCACATCAGCACTAGCCACGCTGGGACACAGAAAAAGAAGCTGGGTTTTAAAAGGGCCAAGGAGCTATGGAAACGCTCTCCCCATGCCACTTTAAAAGGCCAGACTGCAGCAGGGTCTGGACATCATAAGGCACGGGCTGGGATGCCATAATTAGTGGGTCCTGATGCCGTAACTGGTGGGTCAGATTGGCACAGAAAGTTTGCAACCTCAGCAAGCCCAAGGTCCACAAACCCATACCAGCCTTAGCTGTGCTGGGACACAGAAAAAAACAAAAACAGAAACAAAAACTACCATTTAGAAGCACCCAGGAACTGCAAGAACATTCTCTCCCTGTCCACCTTAAAAGCACAGACCGGAGCAGGGTCTGGATACCATAAGGTGCAGGTTTGGTTGCCATAAAAGGCAGCTTTGGACTCCATAATTGGAGGGTCCTGAGGAACTAATGGGTGGGTCTAGACACCATAACTGGTGGGTCCAGTGATCACAGAGAACTTGTAACCTCAGCAAGCCCAAGGTCCTTAAGTCCACACCAGCCCCAGTTTTACCGAGGCACAGAAAGAAAGCTGAGGTTTAAAAGGGCTGAGGAACTGTGGGAAAGTTCTCTCCTCATCCACCTGAAAAGCCCAGACCAAAGCAAGGTCCAGCTCCCAGAGCACTTGTGACCTCAGCAAGACCAGGTCCACAAGCTCACCTTAGCAGCCCTGTGCACAAAAAACAGGCTGTGATTTTATGGCCTTTTGAATTTTTAAAAAAATTTTTATTTTTAATTTAACTTATTAATCTTTTTACTTTAAAAATTTGTCTTGTTTTTATTTTTGGGTTTTTTTTTGGTTTTGTTATTTTCATTCTTGTTCTCTTTTTCTTCTTTATGTCCTTTTCTTTAAATTTTTTCTTTTCTTCTTTTCTTTTATCATCATCATTATTATTATTTTTCTTTATTCTTTCTATAAAAAAACCATGGTTTAAAAGAGTAATTAGCATATACAGCCATAGCTCCAGCCAGCCAGCAAAAGTCATCAAGCTCACACAATCTGCACAGGGGACACCATACACAGGGCCACTCCTTCAACTTTAGGAGAAGTAGCCTTTTCACCTAATCTGTAGAAACAAACCCAGAGAGTCAAGCAAAATGGGGAGACGGAGAAACATGCTCCAAAAGAAAGATAAGGAAAAACCTCAGAAAAAGAACTAAATGGAACAGAGATAACTAATATGCCTAATAAAGAATTTAAAGTAATGATCATAAAGATACTCACTCACTGGGCTGGAGAAAAAAGTGGAAGAACTCAGTGAGACCTTCAATAAAGAGACAGAAAATATTTAAAAAAAATCAGAGTTGAAAAATATAATAACTGAAATAAAAAAACACACTAAAGGGAATCAATAGTAGGTTAGAGGATGCAAAAGAATGGATCAATAATCTGGAAGACAGGGTAATGGAAAACACACAAGCTGAATGGCAAAAGAGAAAAGCATTTAAAAAAATGAGGCCAGACATCTTTTGGACAATATCAAGTGATCAAACATTCACATTATAAGAGTCCCAGAAGAGAGAGAGAAAGTTGTGGGAAATTTATTTGAAGAAATAATAACTGGAAACTTCCCTAGCCTAGGGAGGGAAATAGACTTCCAAGTCCAAGAATAACAGAGAGTTCTGAACAAGAAGAACCCAAGGAGGTTCAAACCATGGCAAGTAATAATTAAAATGTCAATGGTTAAAGATAAAGAGAAAATCATAAAAGCAGCAAGAGAGAAACAAAAAATTGCCTACAAGGGAAAAACTATGAGGCTATCAGCTGATTTTTCAGCAAAATTTTGTAAGCCAGAGGGAGTGGCATGATATATTCAAAGTGCTGAAAGGAAAAAACCTACAACCATGAATACTCTATCCAGCAAGGTTATCATTCAGATTTGAAAGAGAGATAAAGAATTTGCCAGACAAACAAAAGATAAAGGAGTTTATTACCACTAAGCCAGACTTACAAGAAATGTTAAAGGGACCTCTTTAAATGGAAAAGAAATGGCCATAATTAGACATAAGAAAAATATGAATAAAAAGATGTAAAATATGAGAACATATACATAAAATGTGGAGAAAGGAGTTAAAGGAGGAAAAAGAAAGATTTTTTCTTTTTTCAGTTTTTTTGTCGTTTTTGTTTTTTTATTTTAGAGTGTGTTTGTACTTAAATGACCATCAAATCAATATGGACTGTTATTTACTTAAGATGTTATACATGAACATGGTGGTAATCACAACCCCAAAACCTATGACAAATACACAAAAAATAATGAGAAAGAAAGCCAAACAAAATGCTATAGATACTCGTTGACCACAAAGAAAGAGAGCAAGGGAGGAAAAGAGGAACAAAGAGGAACTATAAAAACAACCAGAAGACACATTTTAAAAATGGCAATAAGTACATACTTATCAATAATTAATTTGAATGTAAATGGCCTAAATGCTCCAATCAAAAGACATGGAGTTGGGGCGCCTGGGTGGCCCAGTCGTTACGCATCTGCCTTTGGCTCAGGTCATGATCCCAGGGCCCTGGGATCGAGCCCTGCATCGGGCTCCCTGATCAACGGGAAGCCTGCTTCTCCCTCTCCCACTCCTCCTGCTTGTGTTCCCTCTCTCACTATTTCTCTCTCCATCAAACAAATAAATAAAAAATCTTAAAAAAAAAAAAAAGACATGGAGTGGTGGAATGGATAAAAAAAATGACCTATCTATATGCTGCCAAAAGAGACTGACCTCAGACCCAAAGACGTATACAGACTGAAAGTGAAAGGATAGAAAAACATTCACCCTGCAAATAGAAGCAGACATAAGCCAGCGTAGCAATACTTATATCAGACAAAATAGACTTAAAAATAAAGACTGTAATAAGAGACAAAGAAGAGCATGACATAATGATACAGGGTTCAATCTAATAAAAGGATAAAATGATTGCAAATACCTTTGCACCCAAATACATGAAGCAAATATTAATAGACCAAAGAGAGAAATTGATGGTAATACAGTAATAGTAGGGAATTTTAACATTCCACTTACATTGATAGATCATCCAGATAGAAAATCAAAAAGGAAACGTCTTTGAATGACACATAGGAGCAGATGGGCATAACAGAAATATACAGAACACTCCATCCAAAAACAACAGAATACACGTTCTTTTCAAGTACAGATGGAACATTCTTCAGGACAGATCATATATTAGGCCATAAAACAAGCTTCAAAAATTTAAGAAGACTGAAATCATACCATGCATCTTTTTTCAACCACAACAGTATGAAACAAGAAATAAATCACAAGAAAAAACTGGGAAAAAACACAAACACATGGACACTAAACAACATGATACTAAACAACCAATGGGTCAAGGAAGCAATGAAAGAAGAAAGCAAAAAAATACACGGAGACAAATGAAAATGAAAAAAAAAAAGTCCAAAATCTCTGGGACACAGCGAAAGCAGTTCTAAGAGGGAAGTATACAGCAATACAGGCCTACCTCAAGAAACAAGAAAAACCTAACCTTACACTGAAAGGAACTAAAAAAAGAAGAACAAACAAAACCCAGCGTGAGTAGAAGAAAGGAAATAATAAAGATCAGGGCAAAAAGAAATGATGTACAGATTTTAAAAAATAGAAAAAATAAATAAATAAAAGCCAGAGCTAGTTCTTCAAAAAGATAAACAAAAATTGACAAACCCTTAACTAGATTTATCAAGAAAAAAAGAAGAAAGGACCAAATAAATAAAATCAGAAATGAAAGAGGAGAAGTAACAAAATATACCCCAGAAATATAAAGGATTATAAGAGAATACCATCAAAAAATTATATGCCAACAAACTGGACAACCTAGAAGAAATGGGTAAATTCTTAGAAACATACAATCATTTGTGGATTTGCATGTTATCCCTGTGCAGGGACCATGCTAATCTTCTCGGTATCATTCTAATTTTAGTATATGTGCGGCCGAAGTGAGCATGAAACATACAATCTTTCTTTTTTTTTTAAATTTTATTTATTTCTTTGAGAGAGAGAGGGAGAGAGAGAGAGCATGATTGAGTGTTGGGGAGAAGAAGCAGGTTCCCCACTGAGCAGGAGTCCCAAAGTGGGACTCTATCACAGGACCGAGACCATGACCTGAGCTGAAGGCATATGCTTAACTGACTGAGCCACCCAGATGCTCCTATAATCTTTCAAAACTGAATCAAAAAGATATAAAAAAATCTGAACAGATGGATTACAAGTAACAAAATTGAATAGGTAATAAAAAAACTACCAAAAAATAAAAGTCCAGGATCAGATGGATTCACAAGTGAATTCTACCAGACATTTAAATAAAAGTTAATACCTATTCTTTTCAAAACTATTCTAAAATATAGAAGAGGAAGGAAAGTCTCCAAATTCATTCTGAGTCCAGCATTATCCCGATACCAAAATCAAAGACACCACAAAAAAAGAAAACCCCAGAGGCCAATATCCCTGATGAACACAGATGCAAAAATCCTCAACAAAATATTAGCAAACTGCACACAACAATATATTAAAAACACCATTCATCACGAGTAGGTGAGATTTATTCCTGGGATGCAAGGATGACTCAATATTTGCAAATCAATCACCATCATACACCACATAAGCAAAATAAAGAATAAAATATGATCATCTCAATAGATGCAGAGAAAACATTTGGCATGATTCAACATCTATTCGTGATAAAAACTCTCAATAAAATAGGGTTAAAAGGAATATACATCAACATAATAAAGGCCATATATGGAAAACCACAGCCAACATCATTCTCAATAGTGAAAAATTGAGAGTGTTCTCTCTCAGGTCAGAAACAAAACAAGGATGTCCACACTCATCACTTTTATTCAACATAGTACTAGAGGTCTTAGCCACAGCAATCAGACAAGAAAAAGAAGAAATAGGAGGCATCCATATTGATAAAGTAGAAGTTAAACTGTCACTATTTGCAGATAACATAAAACAAAGAAAATTCTAAAGATTC
The DNA here is from genome assembly GCF_003265705.2 of Callorhinus ursinus. Classification (NCBI taxonomy): domain Eukaryota; kingdom Metazoa; phylum Chordata; class Mammalia; order Carnivora; family Otariidae; genus Callorhinus; species Callorhinus ursinus. The sequence continues at coordinate 18,598,829 of NW_027397089.1, read as the reverse complement.
CACCAAAAAACTAGTAGAAATAAGAAACAAATTTAGTAAAGTGGCAGGATACAAAATTAGTACCCAGAAATCTGTAGTGTTTCTATACACTAACAATAAAGTTGCAGAAAGAGAAATTGAAAAAGCAATCCCATTTTCAATTGCACCAGAAAGAACAAAATACTTAGAAATAAACTTAACCAAGGAGGTGAAAGGCCTGTACTCTGAAAGCCATAAAATACTGAAAGAAATTGAAGATGATACAAATAAATAGAAAGATATTCCATGCTCATGAATTGGAAGAATTAATGTCAAAATGTCCATATTACTTACAGCAATCTACAGATTCAATGCAATCCCTATCAAAATATCAACAGCATTTTTCACAAAACTAGAACTAATAATACCAAATTTGTATGGAATCATAGAAGACCCCAAATAGCCAAAGAAATCCTGAGAAAGAACAAAGTTGAAGGTATCACAATTACCGATTTCAAGATATACTACAAAGCTGTAGTAATGAAAACCATATGGTCCTGGCACAAAAAAAGACACGCAGATCAATAGAACAGAATAGACATCCCAGAAGTAAACCCACATTTGTATGGCCAATTAATCTATGACAAAAGCAGCAAGAATATACAATGGGGAAAAGACAGTCTTTTCAGTCAATGGTGCTGGGAAAACTGGACAGCTACATGAAAAAGAATGAAACTCAACTACTTTCTGACACCATCCACAAAAATAAACTCAGAATGGATTAAAGACCTAAACATGATACCTGAAACCATAGAAATCTTGGAAGAAAATACAGGTAACAATTCCTCCGACATCAGCCATAGCAGCTTTTTCTAGACATATCTCCTAAGGCAAGGGAAACAAAAGCAAAAATAAACAATTGGGACTACATCAAAAGAAAAAGGTTTTGTATAGCAAAGGAAACCATCAACAAAACAGAAGGATAACCTACTGAATGAGAGAAGATATTTGAAAATGATATATCTGATAAGGGGTTGATATGCAAAATATATAAAGAACTTAACATAGCTCAACACCAAAAAAACCCCAAATAATCTGAATAAAAATGGCCAGAGGACCTGAATAGACATTTTTCCAAAGAAGACATCCAGATGTCCAACAGACACATGAAAAAATGCTCAACATCACTGATTATCTGGGAGATGCAAAGCAAAACCACAATGAAATATCACCTGATACCTGTTAGACTGGCTAAAATGAAGATAAGAAGCAAGGGTTGGTGAGGATGTGGAGAAAAAGGAACCCTTGTGTACTGTTGGTGGGAATGTAAATTGTTACAGCTACTGTGGAAAACAGTATGGAGTTTCCTCAAAAAATTAAAAATAGAAATTCCATATGACCCAGTAATTCCATTACTGGGTGTATACCCAGGGAAATTGAAAATGCTAAATGGAAAAGATGTATGCACCCCTCTGTTTGTTGCAATGTTGTTTTCAAAAGCCAAGACATGGAAGAGATCTAAGTGTCCATCAGTAGATGATGGACAAGGAAAATATTATATATATGGGTGTAATATATATTGTAAATTTATATTATATATATCCTTATATATATTATATATAAAATATATAATGGAATATTACACAGCCATAAAAAGGATGAAACTGTGCCATTTGTGACAACACGGATGGACCTAGGGGGTTTTATGCTAAGTGAAATAAATCAGACTGAGAAAGACAAATATCACATGATTCCACCATAAATGGAATCTTAAAAAAGAAGAATAAATAAAAAGCAGAATCAGAACTATAAATACAGAGAACAAACTGATGGTTGCCAGAGGAAAAGGGATGGGGACGGTGAGCAAAATGGGTAAAAGGAGAGAAGGAGATCCAGGCTCCAGTTATGGAATGAGTGAGTCACAGGAATAAAATGCAGAGCATAAGGAATACAGTTAATGATATTGTAATAGTGGTATAATAGGACAGATACTAGCTACACTTGTGGTGAACATAGTATAATGTATAAACTTGTCAAATCACTAAGTTGCACATCTGAAACTAATGTAACATTATGTGTTAACTATACTCAAATAAAAAATACAATACAATTAATAAATACAATGAAGTTAAGAAAAAGAAAAAAAAAAAGACTTCTAGGTCCAAGTATTTCTTTTATGCAATTGGCATTTGGGGAAATTAATATGTCAAGGATTCTTAAACATAGACTCACAGCCACCGTATAATGATGTTGTATGTTATCGCATTTTCTAAAAGAGATGGCCCATAACTTATACTAGAATCCCAAGCTATTTGTAACCATAAAAATTAAAGATAGTAATTTAAAAATTTATCATTTTTAAATAAAATTATTTATATTCCATTAAAAAATAAGCCCCTAAAGATGGTTGCCGCGGGAGCAACCAATGCTAGAGGGTTGGAACTTTCAGTCCCACTACCTCCAGGGGGAGGAGGAGGCTGAAAGTTGAATCAATCACCAAAGGCCAATGATGTACTCAACCATGCCTATGTAATGAAGCCTCCAAAAAAAAATCCACCAGGGTGGAGTTTGGAGAGCTTCCAGGTTGGTGCACACATCAACATGCCAGGATGGTGGTGCACCCCACTTCCATGGGGACCCGAAGCTCCTGAACTTAGGACCCTTCTGGATCTTGCTTTATGAACCTCTCCATCTGGCTGCTTATCTTTATCGTTAAAAAAAAACTGGTAAATGTGAGGAAGTGTTTTTCTGAATTCTGTGAGCTGCTCTAGCACATTAATTGAACCCAAGGAGGTGGTTGTGGGAACCTCTAACTTATAGCAAGTTGATTAGAAGCACAGATAATAACCTGGACTTGTGATGGCATCTGAAGTGGGGGAAGGCAGTCTAGAAGGACTGAACCCTTCATCCACAGAATCTGATGTTATCTCCAAGTAGATTATAAGACTCAGGTAGATTGAATTAATTGTAGGACACCCAGCTGGTGTTGCAGAATTGCTTAATGTGTGAAAAGCCCACACATCTGGTGTCAGAAGCAAAGTGGTATTGTAGCTGAGTATTTAGAGTAAGGAGACGTATAGGAATGTTTGCCTTTATAGCCCCCACACAACAGTTGGCTCTCATTAAGTGTTGAATGAATGAATGTTTCCAAACCTTCAGTAACTGGACCGTCTCCACCACCCCAGGAAGTTGACATTTGCTTTAGAAATGTGAAATGGAAGAGTTGACATTTCCAACAATCTTCTAGTCATTTGTTCAAGTTCATTTCTCTCAAGAAACATGGGAGAATACAAAATGAATAAATACAAAGAAAGTAAATAAGGAAAGGAAAGACGTGAAGGAGGAATCAAGAAAGAAGTGAAAGAAAAAGAAAGTGACTGAAGGAAAGCAGAAAAAGGAAAGAAAGAAAAGAAAGAAAAAAGATAACTTAAAAATTATCAAGACAACATTTTATTAAGTCATTGTAATCTTACTTTTTTCTTTGCTGGTACGTATGCATACTCTCACTGGGGCAATATTGTCTTTGAGGATGAAGCGATGAATGGAAGAAGACCAGAAGACAAACTTAGAGCTGAAGGAGGAGGCAGAAAGGGCTGGGGGCTGGACAGACAGGACAGACCTCCTACAAGAGGCTCTAAGCCTGGCTCCCAGGCAAGACATAGGTTCAGGGACTACAGTCAGGTCTGTCCATAGCTCTGGGTGCACAATGGGCAGCTGAGGATCCATCGTAATTCTGGGACCAACTCAACACTTGGGTGGAACAGAGTGGGAGTACCAGTGGCCATCATTCATGCCTTTGTTTATAACATATTTACTGAGATCTGTCTGAGGCCCTGGGGATTCAGCAAAAACCAACCAGATATGGTCCTAGCTCTCAAGGAACTTAGATTTATGCAATTTTGAAGGTCACTCGTGGGTAACAGAGGCTTAACACTTAGGAGAAAATTCAGGCAAAAACCTCCATCTTTCGAAAGGGATATATATATATATGAAACACTAGTCAGATTATTTAGCTAGAACATGGGGATTAGAACTGAGGCATAGTCCCCAAACTATCAATTTTTAGTAGAGAATGGAAGCTATAATATTTTGAAGACACCGTCAGGATTGAGGGTCCTGGAAGTTAATTATAGTTCTAGGGAGAGATCTGTAACCCCAGATAAATCCTGAGAGCAAGTTCCTGGATGGGAGAGTAGCAAACGAGAGGACCGGCATCCAACACCAGGACCCAGGCCCTGGGTCCCTCTGAGGTGCCCATATGAGGCTGGGTATATGGCAGTCCTGAAATAAGCAGGACCGAGATTTTCAGAGGTGGAAGGAGTGGGACCGTCTGTGGGAAACAGGCTGGCAGAAATGGGAGAACAAGCAAGGAAAACAGCAGCACGATGACATGAGCAGCGCTGCAATGTCATTCTAGTGAGATTGCTGGCATTTCTATTTGAGGGTTTTATTATTTTATATATATATATATATTTTAAGATTTTACTTATTTATTTGACACAGAGAGAGCCAAAGAGCAAGCACAAACAGGGAGAGCAGCAGGCAGGGGAGAAGCAGGCTCTCCGCTGAGCAGGGAGCCCGATGCGGGACTCGATCCCAGGACCCTGAGATCATGACCTGAGCAGAAGGCAGACACTTAGCCGACTGAGCCACTCAGGCGCCCCTCTATTTGAGGGTTTAAAAAAGTGTATGTGTGCATGTGCGTGTGTTTGTATACATATTTATATGTGATAATATAATATTTTGGAGGCAAGTATTCTTTCTTTTAAGATTTTATTTATTTATTTATTAGAGAAAGAGAGCACAAGCCGGCGGGAGAGGGAGAAGCAGGCTCCCTGCTCCCCGCTGAGCAGGGAGCCTGACATGGGGCTCTATCCCAGGACCCTGGGATCATGACCTGAGCCAAACACAGATGCTTAACCGACTGAGCCACTCAGGTGCCCTGGACACAAGTATTTTTCACGATACAGAGTTTTCTATTGACCTAGGTTCCTTCATTTTCTGTCCTTTCCCCATTTTGGCACATGTTTTGATCGACGTCCTGGTTGTTTCTCATGTATGTGGAGCTTACTAAGTATTGACCAAGGTTTCCAACCAATAGCAGCAACTCTGTGTTCCATGCGTTAGTAGTTGTAAATTCAGTTCCATACTTATGTTGGTTCCTACACTCCTGGGAAATTAAGGTCACTTCTGTTTTGGTATAATAGTTTTACATTCAAAAATATTTTCTTCACATGTTTCCATTTTGTTGATTAAAGGTCCAAGGGACTGGAAGTCTTTTTTTTTTTTTTTTTTTTTTTTACCAGGTTTACATCTGCATCTTGTGTGGTCAGTCCCTTCCTTGTATTTCTTGCGTGATGTGTCTCTCCCGCTGAGAACAGAGAAGTATCATTCAGGGAGGATGAACCTCTCTTTGCTCCTGATCCTCATAGTGAGTGAATGCTTTTTGTGGTTCGGAAGTCGGCTTCTGGAAGTGTTCTTTTAACCCATTACTCCACCAAAGATAGGGCTTTTATCCTATCTCCTGCTTCTCTGGGTTCACAAACCACTCCCTAGAAATGGAATTAACTTCTAGTACCCTTAGTCCTGACTGTGTCTTGAAAAATGTGTGGCTTCTGTTTTCTAGTAAAAATTGATGGCCTTCCTCCTCCATCCAGGCCAGCAGAGTGAGCTATCTTTTCCTGGATGGTAGTGAGGATAGCGAATTATCCATGCTATAGCCATTTTTTTCCTAGGTTCTATGACGATCTGAAGTCAAATTCATTTTGACAATTTAAAGATTAGTTGTCTTTGAAAAACTGTTATCTTTGACTCGACAAATTAATGTTTGAGTCATAAATATAATATTGGTCTTATTCTATAAAATGCATTATCCTGGTTTTATGCTAATGGAACTCTTCTTGCTCTCCCCTTGCTCTGAGACATGTTACAAATCTTCTTGTTAACTAATAATGAGTGATACAAACAAATCACATTTCTCTAATTATTAGCTTTTATTCCCCCCACCGACCAGAAGAGAAAATGTTTCAGTCTACCTTACCCCAAATGTAATAACATATTAAATAACACATATTATTATATCAGTTTCATCTATCCTTTTGAATAATCTCTGATAGTGGTGACCAAATCCCGCCTCGCCCATTCTTTTCTAAATTCGAAGATCTTATTTTGCTTTTTCAAGTTTTCTTTTTCCAGATTCAACATTCCAGCTCAGCTGCTCCTCAGAATCTCTATCATCCTGGGCATCTTCCTTTTTCAATTCCAGTAACTCAATGACCCTTGTGAAATGTGGCAATGGGACACCACACGGGTCTCTAATCAATGGGACTAAGGCTTCTTTTGTTCTAAACATTCGCCTTCACTGTTGCAACCTAATGCGAAGCAGCTTTTTGGGGCAATTACATCACTTTTTTGAATCACTGAATTCACGCCTATTAGAAATCATAAGTCATTTGCACGTCGACTTCTACTGTTAAGTAAGATATCACCAATGCTATGCACCTGTAAATCTGAAGTAGATTTAACAAGCTCACTTTTAGGACCTCACATTTATGCATACTTAACCACTTTATTTTAACCTGTCAGTGACTTCATGAATCCTGATTCTGATATGAAGTGTTATAGCAAGAACTCTTTAATTTCATGCAAAAATTAGAACAATATTCTTTTTAATCTTCATCAAAACATTACTTAAAATATTAAAAATAGCACAGGACTGAGTAGAGATTCCTGGGCATGCTAATAGGTGTTTCCTTTTAGGTTGAAATTATGCACTTTAAAGTTCTTTTTAGTTATGCATCAACCAGTTGCTTAACCAGGTTTGAACACATCTAATTCTACTAACATTTTAGCCAAGGACCACATTTTATCAGGTGAAATAAAAAGATATTTTGGTTTAGCATGCATAATATTAAAACATTTTTCAAAACTGGTGTTAGGTTGGTTTGTATTCTCCATTTAGCCATAATTCCCACCTTTTACTCTTAGACTAGTTTAATAACATATTCTATTATGGACTCTTCAGACATTTGCGTTGGCCAGCCCTATCTGAGTCATACCACTTAGGATGTAGAAACCTTAAGAGAATAACACTCCCACCCTAAAAATGAGAAAAAAAGCCAAATAATCTACAAAATCATAAATTTCCTGGAATCCATGAAAGAGCCAAGGTCACATGACAAGCAAATCAACTGAAATTCAAAGGGCAACAGACCTTCTGAAGAGAGATGGGACACATAAGTTGCCTCATCTTTGTCAAAATAGAAGAGAAAGAGGCAGCTGCCATCAAAGTGGGTAAAAAGTAAACAGCCACATTTTAACAAATCCTTAAAGGTCAAGTGTGGGATAGCAAAACAATCTGGAATCTGCTGGAGCCCCTGACTCAAAGAGAATAGGCACTAAACCTCAAGGTCTTTTCTGTGCCTCTACTGGGTAGTCACAACGAAGAATGGGGTCAGGACAGGACAGAATCAGAAAGATTCCTCCTCCTTGGTAATGAAAACAGGTTCACACCTTCTCTCATTTAAAGCAAAAGCCGTCTGCACTTGAGGGACAGGCAGGGAAACCCATCTGGCTCAGGCACCTAGAATCATAGAAAGCAGAGGTCTACTACCATTGGGAAGGGGCAGGAAACTGTCCATGCCAGACCTGTCATAGATTAAGGCAGGGTTTGACTGCCATGATAGGGGGCAGAGGGGGAGATTAGAGGACACAGGGGAAATGCTAAGATAGTCCCATCCCAGGGGCCAGGCCAAGAGTCCTTCCTAAGTTTGAGGCTGTAGTAAGAGGACAGGGAACCCCTTCCCCTGCCCCACAGGGCTTGATTGTCTTAATTCTCTCAACAATTTTATGAGGTGGTATTATTTTACAGATCATTTTACAGGTGATCATGTTGAGATGTTCGCCCAACGTCACTAATTTAGAGTAAAGCAAACAAAAGATTTAAACCAGGTCTCCTGACTCCTAGTCAATGAGTGTTCGCCCCAAACTGTACTATTATATTAGACAGCTGAAGGCAACCCTCTAAAACAACAAGACCACCACTAACATTTATTCAATACTCTCCATATTTCCAGATATGTTTAATTTCATTTAATTCTCCCAAATGCCCTTTTTGGTAATTATATTATCATTATTCCAAGCTTCCTGATTGAACTGAGGTTTAAAGTAACTAAAGTCATGCTCAGTCTTCTTCCTTAGTTTCTGTTACCTCTTGTTCTCTAGATCCATTGTTGGGGTGGGGGAGGTGGGGACCTGTTTGGTTCTTTTGTCCTCACTCTTCTGACTTGTGTTTTTGACTCCTTGTACTCAGAATCTTGCTTTCCTGGAGTGGTGGTACAAGCCTGTTTTCTCTATGTTTGATTCTTGTCCTTATGAAACTATAGTATCTAGTACCTCCTTTCTGACTCAGCTTATTTCTCCGAACTTGACAGAGTTTGTCAGTTCACAGACCGTGATGTGCATGGTTTGTGATTCTCTTATCCAGTCTTGATGAATTATAGCCACAGTTTTAACACCTCTTGGCCAGATTTAGAGTCTTGATGTCTAAGTTCTCACTGGCATTATCTCTTTCAAGTTCCTGCAGGATCAAAGGACACAGTGCTTAAGAAACAGGCAGATGTAAACTTCACTCCTGATTCTGCTTTTTCTAGTCTGATGACACTGAGCAAATTACTTACCTTCTCTGGGTCTCAGTTTACACTTTTGGCAAGTAGAGATAATACTATCCACCTCATATGGTCATTATTAGGACTGAGTGAACAAAGTCTGTGAAGTATTTAGGACAGTGTTATATAGGGAATGTTCAAGGAATGACAATTACTACTATAGTTTTTATTACTATGATTATTATGGTTTAGAAGGAATTTGCCTAGACCTAAATCGATATTTTTATTTTTCTTAGCACTGTAGGTTAATCATCAGGTCAAACCAGTCAAAATCATCTATCAGCACAAGAGTTTCCTGACAAATGAACCTCACTTTTCACATACATCCATGTTTTCATTTGTATTCAGTCGGTTGACTGCTTAGCAAAGACCTTGGGGAGAGGCGTGGAGGGAAGGGGGATTTAAGTATCAGATAAGGGGCCATTAGGGTTCTTATAAATTTTAAATTATATAATTCCTTTAAGTTGCAACTGCTCAACATTTTATTATGTTCACTCTTCTTTTTTATTTTTTGTTTTTTTTAAGTAGGCTCCATGCCCAATGTGGGGCTTGAACTCATGACCCTAATATCAAGGGTCACATGCGCTACTGGCTGAGCTGGCCAGGCACCCTTCTCACTCTTCCTTATTTATTTATTTATTTATTTATTTATTTATTTATTTAATTCTGTTTTTTAAGGATTTTATTTATTTATTTATTATTTGAGAGAGAAAGAGAATGCAGGGGGAGGGGCAGAGAGGGAGGGAGAGGGACAAGCAGACTCTGCGCTGAGCCCAGAGCCCAATGCTGGGTCGATCCCAGTACCCTGAGACCATGACTGGAGCTGAAACCAAGAGTCAGATGTTCAACCGACAGAGCCACCCAGGGGCCCTGACACTCTTCCTTTATAAAAGCAGTTATGGATGTTATAAAGATTATTATTCTTTTCTTTTCTTTCATTAGGTTATGTTAGTCACCATACAGTACATCATTAGTTTTTGATGTAGTGCTCCATGTTTCATTGTTTGTGCATAACACCCAGTGCTCCACGCAGTACGTGCCCTCTTTAATACCCGTCACCAGGCTAACCCATCCCCCCACCCCCCTCCCCTAAAAGAAAATATATGTACATAGTGCAAAGAGATGTTTTGTAATTTCAATGTATATTTAATTGTAAAAATGTGAATTGATAGATACCATGTTATTCAAACAGAGAGAGTAGTGAGAATATTTTAACTGAGATATAACATAGGTTTTCTGGGCCTGGCATCCCATTTCATTGCTTAATTAATAGTAGTATTTTTTCCTTTAATTTTAAAAATATGTCTTTAACTGTTGTTTCAGGCTGGAAGACCTTTGGGTAAAACTCTAATTGCTGTCAAGGAAAACACAATTTTCCGGCCAACTTAATATAACCACACAGTTCTACATTCATGTAAGATGTGTACAAAAGCAGAACTGTTCTGTAATATTCAGAAGGAAAGTTTTGGTCAAGCTGGTGCCTCTGGATTTTGACTGTAGGTGCCTAAATATTGACATTTGTGACTAATGACCAGGAAAACAGTTACTCACACCAAAAATTCAGGATTAGTGTTGTTCACTTACTGGCCTAGAAGAACAACTTACTATAATTCTCTCAGTGATTTGAATTGGGAGGTCCCAGAGCCAGCTGGGGCAGAAGGGGCAGGCAACTAAGCACATGGGCTCTCCTCGCTCACTTGTGCACAATCTTCCTTCAGTTAAATAGGGGCTAGGCTTGCAGGCTATAGCTAGGGATAAATCTGAAAAGGTAATTATCTATGAAAAGGAGGATGCACTGATTTTCATGTAGCAAGGTACACATGACTGCAGATTATTTCTCAAGGAGAGATTTTGGATTGGATTATGGGTTAAAAAGGCTGTCACAGGCTACCCTTTACCTAGAAGTAAGGTGTGGTAGTGGAAGGGCAAACAAAAGGGAAATGAGAGATGGTGAAGAAAAACCTATTTTAGGATTTTACCTTGAGTTGGTCCTTTTTTTTTAATAAAGATTTTATTTATTCATTTGAGAGAGAGAGACAGAGAGAGCACAGAGGGAGAAGGAGAAGCAGACTCCCTGTTGAGCCAGGAGCCCAATGTGGGGGTTTGATGCAGACTTGATGCAGACTTGTTGTGGGCTTGATCCCAGGACCCAGAGATGGTGACCTGAGCCGAAGGCAGACACTTAACCATCTGAGCCACCCAGGCGCCCCCTTGACTTGGTCCTTTGTATGATGATGGGTCTTCCATTATCAAATTTAAGTTAGAAGTATTGAGTTATCAGAAAACACAGAGATACATAAATTAGTATATTTTCACATTTTTCTGTTTATAACATATAGGAAACTCCTATTTTAAAGACTGGTGTTAGAAATTTTTTTAAAAAAATAAAGTGAGTAATGGTCTGCTAAAAAGTGGTTGACCGGTATATATTTTTACAAGTCCTGTATCTAGAAGTATATAACTGTGTAGATAAAAATATCTAACCTGGGTCAAAAATCCTTTTTTATGCATGTTTTCCCCCCTCATATACCAAATATACACTTAAAAGTTTACAAATTTTCATTATCTGATTTAGTTGTAATAATAAGTGATAAAGTAGGTAGAACAGATATTATTAGCCTTATTTTCCACAGTGAGGAAACTGGGTCAAATAGGCCAAATGTTTCTATTAAGTAACATATAACTAGCATGTGTTAGGATTAGGCATAAGACCCTCATCTATTGTCTACTGCCTTTTTTCTTTCATTTAAATTCAAGTTAGTTTACATACAGTGTATTGTTAGTTTCAGGGTAGAGTTTAGTGATTCATCAGTTGCTTATAACACCCAGTGCTCATTACACCTAGTGTCCTCCTTAATGCTCATCACCCAGTTACCCCATCCCCCCACCCACTTCCCTCCATCAACCCTCAATTTATTCCCCATACTTAAGAGTCTTTTATGGTTTTCCTCCCTCTCTGTTTTTATCTTATTTTATTTTTCCTTCCTTTCTCCTATGTTCATCTGTTTTGTTTCTTAAATTCCACATGAGTGAAATCATATGATATTTGTCTTTCTTTGAATCATCTACTTCTTAAGATTGGATTAAACCTAGATACATTTCTACTATATCACATGGACCATAGCAAAATAAAATGTGCAATAAATGTTTATATTAGTTTAATTACATTTAAGATTATGAGGCACAAGATGTTTAGAGAGTAATAGAAATTTTTTCTCTCCTTCCTTGTCAGACTCTTGAATGTTACCCACATTTGACCACATTTACTTCACAACCCAGAGCTGTGGTTACAATGAGACCTAAAGAATTAAATCAGTTATCCAAAAAGTAAAGTTGAAGCTCCAAATATGCTCACTTCAAAATATGTTATCTGTGCATATGAATGATGAGTCCAGATGTGGGCCTAAAATGTCAAATAGTTACTTAATTGTATTCTGTTACCATTCTGATAGCTCAATTGTAATTATCTCCTTTTTTGCCCATTCTCATATGCTCATTCTTTTTTTTTAATTTTTTTTAAGACTTTATTTATTTATTTGACAGAGAGAGAGAGAGAGAGAGAGCACAAGCAGGGGGAGGGGCAGAGGCAGAGGGAGAAGCAGGCTCCCCACAGAGCAGGGAGCCTGATGTGGGACTTGATCCCAGGAACCCGTGATCATGATGTGAGCTGAAGGCAGTCGCTTAACCAGCTGAGCCACCCAGGTGTCCCTTCATATGCTCATTCTGTTGGACCTGGAGTACCTCACTTTCTTCAGGGTTTTTTTTTTTTTTTTTTTTTTATCTTATACTGTATAATTCTCTTCCTATTCTGAACAGAATGGGGGCTAACAGCTGGTTTTATGGATATAAGTATTGGCTTCATATATCTCTCCTCTTTGAGCATGATAAAAATCAGAGTATTAAGGGGAACCTGGGTGGCTCAGTCATTTAAGTGTCTGACTCTTGATTTTGGCTCAGGTCATGATCTCAGGGTCATAAGATCCAGCCCCGAGTCAGGCTCCGGACTCAGTGGGTCGTCTGCTTGAGATTCTCTCTCCCTCTGCCTCTGCCCCTGCCCCCCCCAACTCTCTCAAAAATAAATAAATAAATCTTTAAACAAATCAGAGTATTAAGGTTAGAAGTTTCATTTGGTCTAATCAACAATCTACTCCAGGAATCTCTTTTTCGTTGTCCCTGTCAAGTGGTGTTATTCTCATGTTTAAACACTATCTGTGATGAGAAGCTTACTGTGGCAGCCCTTTTCAAATTTGAACTTGTCTCTTAGATTTTGCATTCATTGAAATAAAATTTTTCTCCTTGTCTTTTTTACCCTTTGTTCATAGTCCTACCCTTAGGATAACATGTAAGTCTTTTTTTTCCCCACATGCTGTACCTCTGCATATTTGTCCCTGGATGTCATATACACCTTCTCTGCTTCAAACCAAAGAGGACTCATTACATTATGTCAACCACGGATCATATAGCTTAGTTTTAAGACCCTTTCCTTTTCATATTTATTCTCTTTTAGACATAATGCCCCTGATATCCAGAGCCTGTTTTTAGGCTATAAAAATAGAGCCATAAAATGAGCCATAAAATAGAGACAGCCATTCTGATTTAAGGGACATGTACATCTGAGCTTTCTAAGGAGGAGAGGTGGGTTATATGAGATTATGAGATGAAGAGAGGCCAAACAAAAGAAGGGGTCTTTTCTAGTTTTTTTTTTTTTTTTTTAAGATTTATTTATTTATTTATTTATTTGACAGAGAGAGACACAGTTAGAGAGGGAACACAAGCAGGGGGAGTGGGAGAGGGAGAAGCAGGCTTCCCGCTGAGCAGGGAGCCCGATGCCGGGCTCGATCCCAGGACCCTGGGATCATGACCTGAGCTGAAGGCAGACGCTTAATGACTGAGCCACCCAGGCACCCCTGCTTTTCTAGTTTTGACCCTCTTTGGCTCTAGTGACTGGGGCACAAAAAACATGGAGAGTGATAATGAAAATAAGCTCCAGTTAAGCTTAGGGTAAGGGTGAAGGTGACTTACATTTCTTGCCCTCTCATGAAGGAGTAAGATTTCCAATCCACCCTTCTCCAAAAGTCACATGCTCAATAAAACATCAGCCAATGATGAATTATAGAAGCAGCATCATGACCAAATAGGGAACAGACACAAGGTTTCATTTTAGTGCATCCACCCATCTCTTGAATTATTTTGCATTTCATTTGGTAGTTGAAGACAGAAAGAAGGCATTTTGCTAATTCTCTTTGAAAGCCCAGATTTATGTGTACCAGGATTAGCATAGTTATCTGTTAGATAAACTAGCTATATTGTAGGGTAGTCTCTCATGAAAGATCTTGGAAAACTGGTGGTTTAAAAATACGGATACTGAAAAAACTTTGAAGTATACATAGGACTAATTCTAGAGCTTGAGTATCTAAATACTTAGCTGATCTTGTCAAGATCTTATTTAGCTTCTGAAGTCATATCTATTTGTTTTTAATATGAAGGTAATAAATCATGTCATTGTTTAAAATTGTAAGGTATGCGTACGCCAGGCAGGCACAGAGCTGAATTATGACTTTGAAGCTTTTTAACTGCAATATTTAGAAACCCGGTTCAGCTTGTGGAAAACCATGGACATATTTTGGTTTGGCTCAGAGCCGTCTTTTCATCTTTCAGGTCACTGAGTGCAAAGGGGAAAAAATTCCCCAAGCTGTAAATATGTTTGAAGTACAGGTCTACTTTTCCGTCTTGCAAAACTAAAGTTGAATTATTTGATTTTGTCCAAGGGATCTAGTTTGTTCCAAGACAGGAGACTGAATTTTTATTACTGAAAATCGTTGTTTAGACAGATTTCAAACATGTGACTTTGTGATTTCCAAGGAAGTCTTATCAGAAACTGAGAGATGACCGCAAAGAGGCTTTTTAGTCTCAACATTTCTTCCTGCATTCGGGTTGGGTCTGCTCTTTTCACGCTGTTGAAAGTCTGGTCAGTTTGCAAATGTTGTCCATCCCTAGTTTTGCTTTTGCAAAAAGACTCCTTAAGTTTGTCACCTGTGGTGAAGAGGGGCCATTAAGATATCAAAAATTGATATCAGTGCTGGTTTGGCTTTTAACTTACTTATGACTTTAACCTAGTAATGTTTTAGTTTTCACTTCTCTTGATGATGGATAATAATAACCGCTTTGCCTACAACCTATAGATACTGTTAACACCAGTGGAAATGATGTATATGTACCAAAGCATTTAAAATATGGAAAATTAATACCATATATCCACGGCTCCTTGGACAGAGTAAGGGCAGAGCTTATATGGAGAGGATCTTGAATTATGTTTGCACTGAGCTGGGAGAGAGGAGAGTTATCAGTCCTGAGATTGCTTCTCTCCTTTTTTTCCATGGCATACATGCGGGCATGCACATGCAAATACCATTTCTAGTTAGGTCTGCGCTCACAGCTGACATTCTAGATATTAGGTCTAGTATGCTTCTCTTTCAGATCAATCCTGAAAATTGTAAGGTATGCATACGCCAGACTATCCTACAATATAGCTAGTTTATCTAACAGATAACTATGCTAATCATGGTACACATACATCTGGGCTTTCAAAGAGAATTAGCAAAATGTCTTCTTATATATACTGAGAAAATGTAGGGGCTCTAAAAATGAGTAATTACTAGGGGGTCCAGATAAGCTTCAGGTTCCCCCTCATGTAAAGAATTCTTCAGAGACCAGGTTAGTCTGGGCCTCTTTTTTCCTTACTCTTGATGGACAGCTTGAGAAACCTGCCTAGCTGTTCAGCTGACAAAGAAGAGCCTCTTTACTTGTCCATAGACTAAGTTGCCACCTTGTAATATGATTTGAGATGTACTCTGGGAGCCATGCAGCAAAACATCTTGTTCAGGAACTTGTCTTGCTGCCTTTGAGGTCACTATTTTAGACTTAGTTTTAGTGTGTGTGTGTATGTGTGTCAACACAGTCCTCTCCAAATTCTGTTTTTAAAATGCAGACATCTCCTTGGGAAGACAAAGGCCACTTGTTTGGGTCAGTAGTGGAGAGGGAGTAGAGAGAAAAAGAGACACTGGAAAGGAAAAGTGTGGATGCTTAAGACAATATTTTCCTTCTTTGTCATAGTTCTAGCTCAGACTGACCTGGGCTCAGGTCTTTCTATGCCAAAGCACATGTTAGTACCTGCCCAATATGGACTCAAATCTCTGGGGTGGGGAGGAGTGAGTAAGACCTGGCCTGGGAAATCTTCTAAATAACACTTCATCTGGGAGGCTTCATCTGACTCACTGTAAACTTTTAATGACCTTTCTTTGTCTTCCATCCTTTTGGCCCAATTAGTGGGTTTATATTGGATTATATGTTAGCCAGTCATTATGCCTAGGCATTTTGAATGATAAGGGAATAAAGTAAATGGGGTCAAGTGACTAGGCTCAGACAGCACATGTGAGGAATTTATTGGTTCCTAAATCTGCATTGGAATCTCCAATATAGCAGGCTACATTAACGAGGATGCTGTGCTGCAGCAGGTGATAGAATTAGCTTTGAAGTGAGTTTTAATGCCAACCCTTCTTTCCTGGGGCTGCCTTCCCTCACCCTTTTTTGACTCTTTCCTTCTGATGAATCTGTTGCTAATATTTGTTGGTAATGATATTTTATTCAAAGGCATAGATGACTTTCTCATCAAATTTTCAGGTGAGTCAGATCTCCAAAAAGAACTAATAAAATAAATGACAAAATTATCTCAACTATTGAACTCAACAAGATGACAGTTAAAAAAACAATAAAATATACTTTGCATTTAGATTATAAAATTACTCAGAAGAACAGGATGAGGAAGAGGAAAAGAGTTAAGAGAGGCCCCCAGACTCTCTGGCTGGGCTGATAGATGAAGCTGTTCTTCTGTATGATGCCCATTCATGAAGACTGGGACAGGTGCTTTGTGTGATGTGCAGACACCAACAGAGCATCAAGGAAAATGAATCAGGCAAAGTTGTTCTAAACAAAGAAACAAGATAAATCTTCAGAAATCAACCCTAATGAAATGGAATTATATGATTGGCCTGAGAGAGAGTTCAGAATAACTGTCAAAAATATGCTCATTGAGGTCAAGGGAACAATACATGAACAAAAGGAATTGCAACAAAGAGATATAAAGTATAAAAAAGTACCCAAACAGAAATCATGAAGGTGTAGAACACAATTGAATTGAAAAATTCACTAGCGGGGTTCAATAATAGACTAGATCAAGTGGAAGAAAAGATCAGCAAACTTGAAGACAGGTCATTGGAAATAATTCAGCCAGAGAAGCAAAAAGAATGAAAAAAAAGTAAAGATTTAGGGAACTAATTGAACAACAGGACCAATATGCACATTATTGGAATCCCAAAAGAAGAAGAGGAAAAGAAAGGACCTGAAAGTTTATTTGAGGAAATAATGGCTGAAAACTTTCCAAATCTGGGGAAGGAAATGGACATTTAGATTTAGATTCAAGAAGCCCAACAAAAACCCAAGTAAGATGAACCTCAAAAAAATCTACAGATCTTCCTCAACTTATGATGGAGTTATGCTTTAATAAACACATTATAAGTTGAACGTGCATTTAATACACTTAACCTATTGAATATCATAGTTTAGCATGGCCTACCTTAAACATGTTCAGAACATTTACATTGACCTACAGTTGGGCAAAATCATCTAACACAAAGTGTAACAAGTATTGAATATCTCACTTTAATTTATTGAAATTTTTGTAATTTGTTGAATATGTACTGAAAATGAAACAAGAATGGTTGTAAATATACTCTTGTGATTGTGTGGCTGACTGGTCTCAGAAAATCTTTGCTGGCCCACATCGTGAGAAAGTATCATACTACATATCGCTAGCCTGAGAAAAGATTAAAATTCAAAATTCAAAGTGCAGTTTCTACTGAATGTATTTCCTTTGCATCATTGTAAAGTCAAAAAATTATAAGTTGAACCATCATAAGTTGAGAACTGCCTGTATTCTGAGACACATTCTAATCAAACTGTCAAAAGCCAAAGACAAGGAGGGAATCTGAAAGCAGCAAGAGAAAAAGAAACTTGTCACATACAAGGGAACCCCCATAAGGGGATTTTTCAGCAGAAACCTTGCAAAGCAGAAGGGAGTGGGAAGATACATTCAAAGTGTTAAAGGGAAAAACCTGCCAACTAAGAACGATATATCTGGCAAAATTATCCTCTGAAAATGAAGGAGAGAAAAAGATTTTCTGAGACCAAAAAATATACAACACGCCCCACCACACACACACACACACACACACACACACACACACACACACACACAAGTAAGGGAGTTCATCACCACTAGACTTGTCTTATAAGAAATACTGAAGAGTTTTTCAAGTTGAAATAAAAGGATGCTAAATAACAATATGCTGGCATAAGAAAGTATGAAATTCATTGGTAAAAGTAAATATGTAGACAAATACCAAATACTGTACTACTGTATTCTTGTTGGTGAATCACTTTTAATTCTAGTTTAAAAGTTTAAAAATAAAAAGTATTAAAAATAACTAAATAAAAACATGTTAAAAGATACACAATATGGACAGATGCAAATTGTGACAACAATAACATAAAATGTGTGGAGGGGGAGAAGTTATAGTGTAGGGTTTTTGTATGTGATTGAATTTAAGTTGTTACCAGCTTAAAATAGACTCTTATAAGGATAAGATATTTTATGTAAGCTCCAAGCTAGCCAAAACAAACTACATATATATTTAATATATATCTTTATATATATATATATAAAAGTTACACAAAAGAAAAATAGAAAGGAATCAGAGCATACCAAGACAAAAATACATAAATAAACATTTACATATAAAATATATATCACATATATATGATATATATATATATCAACAAAACACAAAAGAAGACAGCAAGAGAGGAAAAGACAGACAAAAGAACTACAAAACTAACAGAAAATACCTTAAAAAATGACAATAGTAAATCCTTCCCTATCAAGAATTACTTTAAACGTAAACGGATTAAATGCCCTGTCTTAGTCTGTTTGGGCAGCTATAACAAAATATCTCAGAATGGGTATCCATTTTAATTTAACAGAAATTTATTTCTCACAGTTCTGGAGGCTGGGAAGTCTGAGATCAAAATGCCAGTATGGTCACATTCTTGTGAAGTTTTCATTCTGACTCATAGTCAGCATTTTCTTGCTGTGTCCTCATACAGCAAGAGGCTGAAGATCTCTTTGGAACCTCTTTTATAAGACACTAATCCCATTCATGAAGGCTCACTCTTATGCTTTATGCATTTCTCAAAGGTCTATACCATCACCTTTGGGAATTAGGATTTTGTCATATGAATCTGGGGGAGGGGACACATTCAGACGATAATACTCCCAAATCAAAAGACATGGAGTGTCTTGGATTGACTGAATGGATTAAAAAATCCTAACTATATCCTGTCTGTAAGAAACTCACTTTAGATTTAAGGACATACATCGGCTGAAAGTGAAAGGATGGAAAATGATAATCCATGCCAATAGTAATCAAAAGAGAGCAGGAGTGTCTATACTTATATCAGACAAAAGAGACTTTAGGTCAAAAACTAGTCAAAAAAGTTAAGGAAGGTCATTACATAATGACAAAAGGGCCACTTCAACAGGAAGATATAACAATTATTTATAATTGATAATTGATAATATTTATAACAATATAATTATAATATACAATATATAATAATAATATAATTTATAATTATTTATAATTTATGAACCTAACATCAGAGCACCTAAATTTATAAAGCAAACATTGACAGAACTGAAAGAAGAAATAGACAGCAATACAATGATAGTAGGATACTTGACTACTCCATGGATAGAGCATCTAGACAAGAGATTAATAAAAAAGTGGAGGACTTGAATAATGCTATAGACCAATTGGACCTAATACACTTATACAGAACATTCCACCCTATAGCAGCAGAATACACATCCTTCTCAAGCATTTATGGGTCTTTCTCCGAGATATTAGGTCGTAAAACATATTAGGTCATAAAAGAAGTCTTCACAAATTTAAGAATTGACACGTGAATGGATGAAGAAAATGTGGTATATACATACAATGGAATACTTTTCAACCTTAAAAAGGAAGGAAATTCTGCAATGTGCAACATAGATGAATCTTGTGACATTATGGTAAGTGAAATAAGCCAGCCACAGAAAGAAAAATATTGCATTATTCCACTTATATAAGGTACCTGAAAATAGTCAAATTCATATAATTGAAAAGTGGATAGTGATTGCTAGGGGTTGGGGGGGTGGTTTGAGGAGTTATAAATCCAGGGTATAAAGTTTCAATTAAACAAGATGAAGAAGTTTTAGAGATCTGCTGTAAAACATTGTACCTATGGACAATAACAATACACTTAAAAAATTAAGAGGGTAGATCTTACGTTAAGTGTGCTTACCCCGGTAAAATAAAATAATAAAAAAGAAATTGTATAACTTTTCTGTCCTAGAATCATGGCAAATGGAACATACAGCATTGGGTTATTTTTTGTGTTAATATAGAAAGAATATTTCAACTGGTAAGTGAAATAGACCCTCATTCCTGAGAATTGTGAGCTCCTGGTCACCATGTATTTCTCAGACTATGGCTGATACACCAGGTTACCATGCTCATGATAAGAAAATAAGTTTATTTTACAAATGAATGGAGTTTGTGTTTCTGTTTGCTAAGAGAGAGAGAGAAAGACGCATGGGAGTATGAATGTGTCTGAGTAGCATATCAAATATAGAAGTTTAAAAGGAAAAAAGAGAAATGAGGCAGTTGAATATATACACTCTTTTATTCTAGAGAGAAGAATTAATGCCAAAATTTTTAAATTGATTCAATACAAGAGAAATTTATTTTTTAAAGATTTTTAGAATTTACTTATTTTAGAGAAAGAGAGAGAGAGAGAAAGAGAGAGAATGCCAGCATGGGGAGGAGCAGAGGGAGAGGGACAAGCAGACTCTGTGCTGAGTGTGGAGCCCGGCACAGGACTGATCCCACGATCCCGAGACTGTGACCTGAGTTGAAATCAAGGGTCGGAGGCTTGACCGACTGAGCCACCCAGGGGCCCTGGTATAAGAAAAATTTCTATCCTAACAATCAGTTATCCAAAAATGAGCTAATGTATCATGTAACTTAGAGAATTTTCTAACACTGGAGATTTAAGTGCAAACTGATCATTTTCTACTGTATGGCCATATTGTGTGGTATAGAGCAAGTATATGATAAATACTTGTTAAATGTTAAATACATGTTAGGCATGCTATAGAAGGAAGGAGACAGAGGTTGGGCTTGACCAATAATTCTGAAGTAAGTTGTGCAAGGTGGTGACAAATACCCTTTAAAAAGAATATTCCATTGTCAAATTATCTTGTGTACCCCTGTGTTAAATAGATTCAAACAGATTCCTTTACTGATGGACCACACAGAGGGTTTAATATAGCAAATTTCACATAAATATATATCTCCAAGAGGAGATTATGCAAAAACAATAGAACTTATTTGGGCATAAAACAACTTTTGGCAAGACACCGACTGGAACATCATTCTTTAGAATACTTATTTGAGAAACACTGGTCTAAATTTGCTCCATTTTTTCCATCTAATTCTTAATTCCTTTTATGTTTTCAAAGAGATGGGTACTATTTGTCCTTATGCTTTTACTAAACTTTGTAGTTCTAGCCACCATTCCTGGATAGCATGGGTGTATATAGAAATGTATTTACCAGCTTAGTGAAAAATTTATCTCCTCTTTCTCAGCTCTACATCTTCTTTGGTATACGCTCCTGTTTGAGGTCTAATTTACTTCTAGGGGTAAGTCATAGCACTTAGGATTTTCTTTGAATATTTCTATCATACAAAATCATTATCTTTAGGAACCTTTCCAAGACTTCTTGTAAAGAGGAAAATTCTCTCTCAGAATATTTAAAAACTGTATCTAAATGTATGCAGATTATTTTCCTATTTTATTTATAGGTTTGTGGTCAAAAGGAGTGGTCATTATCCTTAGATGAAATGGCCAGAGATAAATTTTGTGTATTGCTTTCTCCAAAGTAAAGGAGTCAGAGTGTTTCTAGGCAAGCGCCATAAAAATCTCCTCTATTGTTACTGGAGTGGTTGGGGGTGGGAGGGATGGGATGGCTGGGTGATAGACATTGGGGAGGGTATGTGCTACGGTGAGCGCTGTGAATTGTGCAAGACTGTTGAATCACAGATCTGTACTTCTGAAACAAATAATGCAATATATGTTAAGAAAAAAGGAAAAGAAGAAGATAACAGGAGAGGAAGAAAAGGGGAGTATGTCAGAGGGGGAGACGAACCATGAGAGATGATGGACTCTGAAAAACAAACTGAGGGTTCTAGAGGGTAGGGGGGTGGGGGGATGGGTTAGCCTGGTGATGGGTATTGAGGAGGGCACGTTCTGCATGGAGCACTGGGTGTTATGAACAAACAATGAATCACGGAACACTGCATCAAAAATAATGATGTAATATATGGTGATTAACATAACAATAAAAAATTAAAAAAAAAATCTCCTCTATTAACTGAGAAAAGAGCACCTGTCTTGAACAGTATTTTTCAAAGCTTAACCTCATGTTTTAACAACCCCAGATGACTTATGTTCCTGGCTTTCTTGTTCGTTGGTTAGCTTTCAGTGCCTGAATTCAGAGAAATGAGAGATGGAAAAACCCCCAACGGGTCACCCAGTTCATTTCTCTAAAGAAATTAACTGATGAGTCTCATAATGTAGTGCCTCGCATCAACTTACTTAAGGATAACTTGAAGGAGGGGGGTTTACATTTTTAAATCAGAAATAACTGGGGCCAATTTCAATCTCAGGATGAATTTAGAGTCCACCAAAAGATTTCCATATCCTACCTCTGCTGTATTTGTGTGTGTGTGTGTGTGTGCGCGCGCACGCACGCGCATGTGTGTGTATGTATCATAAACTAAGTAATTAAGCCAAATACATTCTGGCTTGGAGCTTGTAAGGGGAAGGGAAGATAAGAAAGAAGGAAATCACAAGACTTGAAAGATACCAGTGTCAGGGAAAAGGCCTAGGTCTTTATGCCCTTGCATTGACCAGTTTTGAGATATGGGCTGTTTCATGACTTGGAGCAAACTGCTCTCTTGAGCTAAGGGCTGTTTTGGGAGAGGGACTCAGCCCACTCAAAGCCATCAGCTGCTGGCATTTGAGGGAATGAGTGCCTCAGTCCTGAGGGAACTGAGCCAAGCACCATAAAATCAATTACAGTCCACACTTGCCCTGTTACATCCACTTGTTTCATACAATATGTTCCAAAAATAGCTTCTCCAGGATTCTGGTTGGTCTCTTTTCCAGGAAAAAAATTACAATCTAGTCACTTTTTCCTGGATATTGTGGCTGTTTCATGGAAATGTGTTTCCCAGGTTTAGTGTAACAGTGATCTCCTCTTTCTTAGCTCTATTGTTTCTCCTTTGGTGTAGTCTCATATTTGAAATCTAGTTCATCCCTGGAGCATGTTAGAATACTTACAAAAGTTAGTCGGACAAACTAGAGCCCATGCTGAGGCAGCTGTTGTAAAGTCACCACTAAAACTATGTCCTTCTTCAACTACCCATTCTCGATTACCTTACTCTTAGTTAACACATCTGGTGGTCTAGGTGTGTAATGTACTAAGTGAAATAGATCCCTGTTCCTGAGAGTTGTGAGCTGGTCACCATGCCCTTCTCAGACCACGGCTGATATATTATTTGCCCATTTACTATCACAATTGGGCAGAGAAATGTCAGGAGATATTCCAATGGATTACCAAGATATACAATGTATTTTTCTTCTTAGATTCAAAAGCCCTACCTTCTCCTGACAAACAAGTTCAATTATCCCTTTTAGAAAAGATGACTCTGTTACTGCTCATTGTTCTCTTAGCATGAAGAGACTGATGTGACAGCATGTAGAGCTTAAGTGGGACTCTTTTAATGTCCTGTGGTAAAATTGTTCTCTCTATCTGAATCAGGATTTCCAACCCACAGATACTAGAATTGTAAGGAGGGAAAGTATAAATTCTTCATGTGGGTTACAAAATATGGTAAATAGAGCCACTCCTGCTTCCTTATCTTAGTTCTCAGACCCATGTAGTCTTCCTACTGGGGACATGCCGCTGTATGATGCTTGGTAGTTTAGGGTGTATAACACATCATGGATAAAGATGTCCCATTCTTGCAGAGAAAGTGGAGTGGATTAATATATTGTGTTCTGAATTAACATCAATTGCTAGGGATTCTTACTGATGGAGGAGGTATGGCAGAAGATATATCTAGCAATAGTCAGAGAGGTAGCAATATCTGGGCTCCAGAGGAGGGCCATCTAGGATGAAATAGAACTCAAGTTCATAAATAAAAAAAGGCAATCTGGGCAAAGTTTCAGGGTTCCAAACCAAAATAAGTTCAGTATAGAATTTTCTCTCATTAGAGTTCTGCATTATGGCAAAGAACTGGGTTAGATTGTTAGAATTGAGGAAGTGAAGGAAAGGCTACAAATGATGGATAATCAGGGTACTCAAGAACTCAGAGATAGAACACAGATTACTTGCAGATTTTCCTTATTGAAAAGGTAACCATAGGGATTTAAATAGTGCTTGAATGTACTACTAGTACTACTATTTAAGTATATATCTTTAACTCCATTCTAATATGGACACTTTTATGACTGCCTAAAAATATAGTTGCATGGATTCTAAACTCTGGTGAACATAAAAGCTAAGATAATGAATTTTCCTTAAACAAAAATGAACTTCCCTGGCCTAGGATTCTAAAACTACATGTTTCATTGGCACAGGTAGATAAGGCATGGGGGAGAATTGAGGAAGAACGGAATAGGTACAAGCTGGCCTAGGCTATCAATAGTTTTTGGCTGTAAATTCTGTCTGCTTTCAAAGTGTAAGTGGGAATCCCTAAAGAAAGATCATCTTGCCATTTCTTAATATCCAGAGCATAGTACATTAAAATAATAGAAATTGTACAGTAGAAAACAACAGTAGAAATAGCTAGCATTTATTAAGCACTTACTGTATGCCAGTGTTTTGTGTACTTCACATATATTTCATTTATTTAATATTTACAACAAGGTTAAGGTGGGTACTAGAATAATCTTATTTTACAAAGTCCTCATTCGCAAACACTATGCTAAAATGTAAGATGGCTTTTATGGGGTGGGAGAAGAGCACTCTGTGTTTAAGCACTCTTTGGTTCTCAGGATGTACTACTTCATGAAAGGCCTTACCAATGTCATGAAAGAGGAAGAAACTAAGGCCTGTGACCTGTCACTTCATGTATCTTAGCTCTGAAAAACCAAATTATTATTATTATTATTATTATTTGTTTTGTTTTTTTAAAGAATTTTTATTTATTTGTCAGAGAGAGAGCGAGAGAGAGCAAGCACAAGCAGGGGGAGTGGCAGGCAGAGGGAGAAGCAAGCTCCCAGCTGAACAAGGAGCCCAATGCAGGACTCGATCCCAGGGCCCTGGGATCATGACCTGAGCTGAAGGCAGATTGGTAACCCACTGAGCCACCCAGGCATCCCTGAAAAACCAAATTATATCAAAGAAAGAAATAGAACAGAGAAGGTGGATAAATTTTTTTTAAAGACTTTATTTATTTATTTGACAGAGAGAGACACAGCAAGAGAGGGAACACAGCAGGGGCAGTGGGAGAGGGAGAAGCAGGCTTCCCGCTGAGCAGGGAGCCCGATGTGGGGCTCAATCCCAGGACCCTAGGACCATGACCTGAGCTGAAGGCAGACACTTAATGACTAAGCCATCCAGGCACCCCTAGGATAAATAAAATTTTGACTGACCTGAAACTACATTAAAACTAGCTTTATCAGATTGGAAATTGTGACTGCATACAATGAAAGGTTGATACAAATTTATGGACCATTTGTACATAACCTTTTCTAAAAACTGGCTTAAGGAATTAGATTTTATGAGGTCTAAAGTGAATTTCTCAAGAAAATAAAATACTTGTCCTTGGAACATTTAGTCTCTAAGCTCTCAAATTATTCAACATAAAATAAGGGGGTTGAATGAGGTTTTTGCTGAACTCCTTGTCAGCTCAAAAGCTATGAATCTAATGTTGTGTGATTGATAAAACAAGAGGTTTGGAGCTGGGAAACCCAGGTCCCCCTATTTACCAACTGAATCATGGTCACAGATCTGGCTCCTGGGAAACAGACTCTAAGACTTGGAGATTTGTGTGCAGATGGTTTACAGGGAAGAACTCTTGGGCACAACATGGGAGGGGTGAGGAACATAGGCCTAGACAGAGTGAACATTTGATCTGTTGTACAATTCCAGTAAATGCCTCAGCCAATTCGTGGTGGAAACTCTGAGGCTAAGATGGCCATTCGGAATAGTCCTGTCTGATAGCGGGCTTTTGGGCAATATGGAGTCTTAAATGGGATTTACCCTTTCTTTAGAAATAACTAAAGAAAACAGACAACAATCCATATGAAACAATGACTTTCAAGATACTGGGCATCAATCAATGAAAGATGATGGTGATCCCTAAGAGATGGGAAACAAACAAAGTGAGTCCTCTGATTGCCTCAGTTTATTGCCTTAAGAAAGTTTCCAGGACATGGCTCAGGGAGAGCGGAACCAAAGTGAAATATGGTGAACATTTTGAGTTCAGATGAGTTGAAAGTCCTAGGAGAATATGGTGGTTAGAGTTTACATGGCAAAATACTGGAGAGGAAAGTTACCGAGAAAGGGATCTCTGGATATCTGGATATGCAGCAGAGAACTGATTGGCACATAAATATAAGAAAATAATCATCCAAGAGGAATAGAGGGAATAGTGTGACTGGCACTAACTGAGGGCTGGGATTA
Organism: Callorhinus ursinus; assembly: GCF_003265705.2. NCBI lineage: Eukaryota > Metazoa > Chordata > Mammalia > Carnivora > Otariidae > Callorhinus > Callorhinus ursinus. Next base: position 18,572,291 of record NW_027397089.1, on the reverse strand, counting down.
TTTCCTCCCTCCCACCCAGTCATGGGACATTGGGTGCAGTACTCAGAGGGTCTTTCTTCAGTGTGGGGGAAGTAACTGGCCCTAGACTAAATACTGAGTTGGTCTCCTTTTAAAAGCAAGATTTAAAGCAATGAAGCTTTTCCCAGGTGATTTAACTGTCCCAGAACAAAGCTCAAGAATACTTACAGAAATACAAGAATATCCAGTACACAAAAAAAAAATAAAATTTGCAATGTCTGGTGTCAAATAAAAGATTATCAGGAATTCAAAGAACTAGGAAATTAAGATCCATAACAAATAGAATAATCAACCAATCAAAACCAATGTGGAAGTGATATAGGTATTGGAATTAACAAACAAAGATATTAAAAAAGTTATCCTAACTGTATCTAAAATGTTAAAAAAATTGAGACAGAAAATACAAAAACACCCAAATCAAACTTCTATAGGTGAAAACTGTAATGTCTGAAATGAAAAATGCCCTGGATAGGGTTAACAGTAAATTAGATATTACTGAAGATAAGTTAACAAACTTGTAGACACATTTAAAGAAACTGTCAATAATGAAATACACAGAGCAAAAACAACTTATAAAAATGAAAGTAATATCAGGGAGCTGTGGGACAACTGCAAGTGCATGTCATTTCAGTCTCCAAAGTAGAAGAGGAGTGAAGGAAGGAAAATATTTGAAGATATAATGACTGATAATTTCTAAATTTAATGCAATCCAAGAAGCTCAACAAACCTCAAGAACAAGAAAAATAAGGAAAAACCACATGAAGTTACATCATAATCACTTTGGTTAAAACCAATGATAAAGAGAAGAACGTTAGAAGCTGCAAGACATAAAAGACTCAGTACATACAGAGGCATAAAGATAAGAATGACAACAGATTTATAGCAGAAACAATGCTAGCTATAAGACAGTGGAACATCTTAAGAGAATTAAAAGAAAAAAACTGGCAACATAGGATTTGATATGCCGCGAAGACATTTCAAATAATAAGGCAAGATTTCAAAACCAAAAGAATCTAGCAGATCTGCACTAAAAGTAATGTTAGAGGAAGTCCTTTAGGCAGAAGGAAAATAAGACCAGACAGAAATCTGGATGCATACAGAAGAATGAGGAGCTGTGGAAATCAAACTACATGGGTAAATGTATGGGATTTTTTTTGGCGGGGGGCATTATCTAAGCCTTTTAAAAAATAATTGACTGTTTAGGGGTGCCTGGGTGGCTCAGTCAGTTAAGCGTCTGCCTTCAGCTCAGGTCATGATCTCAGGGTCCTGGGATCGAGCCCTGCATCAGGCTCCCTGCTCAGCCAGGAGCCTGCTTCTCCCTCTCCCACTCCCCCTGCTTGTTTTCCCTCTCTAGCTGTCTCTCTCTGGGTGTCAAATAAATAAATAAAATCTTTAAAAAAAATAAAAATAATAATTGACTGTTTAAAGCAAAAATAACAAAAATGTCCAGTAAGATCTATAACCTATGTAAAAGCAAAAAAATAACTGGACTATTTAGACTATTTACATATAATGAGATTACTGTGATAAGTTTAAGACTATCATCTTGCTTTTCAATTTGTCCCTTTTGTTTTTTTGTTCCTCTTTCCCCCCATTTTTGCCTTCTTTTGGACTCCTTGACACTGATGCAAATGAGGATGAGTCCTATAACTGCCCCAACTTCTTGGAAAGTTTTCAGGTCATAGGATAGACAATAGAACCCACCAGAGCCTTATGGCCTTCCTAAATTGAGGAGATAGAGCTGGGAGTCCAGAGAGGTGGCTGATGATCACAAAGAAGAGTACCAGAGAGGAGAGAGATGCACATAAGAGAGAGCCCTAGAGATCTATAGAGAATTGCACCCAAGTCCTTAGCTGGGAACCATCAGCTGCCAATATATCTGGTGGCCAGGGGAATAATATCTCAGCCTGAGTGATATACCACTGCATTACTACAATGTCTTCAGGAAGTTACTTCTCTGAGTCTCAGTTTTACCACCTAATAAATATTACCCATCTTCTAGGTTGTTGTAAGACCCAATGAGTTATCACAGCAAAATAGCTTAGAAAATGATAAAACGCTCATCATCATATTAATATGATGATGGTTTAAATTATATAACACACATTATTATGATGAATGTAACAGTTTCAAAATTGGGTGATCACCCCCAGGCATGACTAGTCAGTCTGTTTTTAGTCAGCTTTCACTGAAAACCCTTTGTGAACAGAACATGTTAACAAGCCTGTAGAGAGAAAAGAAACTGCAGTTTCTTACCATAATGTTAGCCAAGAAAATATACATAAAAAGAAACTTTAACCAAAATATGAATTGAATAACATTATTGTACTTGATTCTACATGTATTGTTGAAGGGCTAGACACTGGCTTGATTGGTGTGATAGGAGGTGGGTGGATTTAATCATTACCGATTTCATAAAGTACTACTTGAGTTTTGAGCTGGATTTTGAAGGATTAGAAAGATTATCCACTAAGGAGATGAAGGCAGTGGGCCTACCAAAAGGAATGGATGAGTTCTCATGGAAGAGAAGAGCAGTTTGAGGTGGGATTGAGAAGTCCTGGGCTCTGTCTCGAACTACCAAGCAGAAGACTCTGGAGCCTCATCTCCTCATTGGCAAACCAAGCTTAAGGGAGATATATAGCATCTTGTCTGGCTCCAAAATTCCATGACTGAATTGTTTAAACATCTCTGGCAATTGTGAAAGCAGAGATTTTCTTGGCCCAAGTGAGTTGAAACTGTGACATCTTAGGAAATGGTAACACTCAAGATATTATGATGAGGGTGATGAGCCAGGATAGAGCCTGGACTCCACACAGAAGGAATTTAGGGCCATTTAAAGTTTAGGAGCAGGAAAATCGTATGATTAATCACCTCTGAGGTTTGAAAACTCTGGAAAACCTATAATAGGAGGCATTCACCAATCCCAAGGTAGAGTCTAGACAAATTATGGCTGAATGTCTTCAAAGTTTCATTCTTTCTATGTAGTTATGTTTCTAATCAACACTAGAATATGATTAACAGAATTTCCTATTCTGGGTTAGGTGGGCCATGGTTTAAATATCTCAGCACTTTTTCCAGAAGAAATCAGACTCACAAAACGAAAGTATCCAACCAACAGTTTATTATGTAATAATCACACATCTGAACTCCCTCTTGACCCTTCCCTACATTGCTCTTTCACTGCCTATCAACCTGGGGGCAGGAAGGAGGGTAGCAGTCACACAAGAACATTTAAGAAGGAAGCAATTCGTGTGTGTTTATGTAGGTTAGTGATGCTACTGCAAAGGAATACAAAACCAGGCACCAGACTCTGGAAAGAAAGAGACTTTTTCCAATCTCATTTGCCCCCACGGCGCTGCCTGAAATAGCGATTGTAGGCAGCGTTGTATCCATAAACCATGGCATAGCGTTCACAAAGCTTGAAGTCATCACAGGCTTCCCGACTGATCTCATAGGCAGGCTTGGTGCTTTCTCTGATCCTAGAAAGTGGTGGGGGGATGGAAAGAGGCCCCAAATGAGAAGCATAAATAGAGTAGGGGAAAAAAAAAAAGAGGAAAAGGGGAAAAAAGAAAGAATAAGAAAACATAGGAGAGAGATCCCATTCACCCCCCAATATTAGAGGTACTTAACAGGGGGAAAGGTGGAGTGGGGACTTTTTGTTTTGCGAAAATAGAAATTTTCTTTCTGTCCTCCTTTCCCTTCTCCCTCCCCTCTGCTTTCTGGGTCTTTCACAAGCTAGTCTTCTTGAAATTCAGTTGTTTTCTTTATACTGTTTTTTAAATTCTATGATTTGGGGATACAATTAGAAAAAATACATATGATTAAAAAAAAACCTGTTTCTCATTCCATTCAGATCAGGGATGCTACTTGAGAAAAATTACCCCCCCTCATCAAGTTTTGTTACCCACCTCTCTTGGACTTTAGCTCTCCATCCCCACTGTGGGGATATAAACGTATTAGCATGTCTCCTGTTAATGAAGGGATCTTAAAAGAAAAAAGAAAAAATTGCAGTTTTAGGAAAGCAGTAGTTGGAGATATTTCCATGAATATTCCCTAACATAAGTATATTTGAAAACTCATTAACTCATGCATTTCACGTAACTAGAGATCTTACAAAAGTCAGAGAGAAAGATAAAGCAGTTTTCCTAAACTGCCTGATCAAAAGAAATCAGTATATGTTTTTTAGAGATTGGTTACATAGGCCCCAGTTATTTTTGTTTATTTCGCCTATGGGCAATCGCTTTGCCTTTCTCAATTTGGTATTCCTGGTCAGTGTGTGTTTAATTCCTGTGAGGAGAAATTCTCTCTGTTCTGAGGACTTGTAAAGCATAACTTTAGATTACCAGAAATAGACTGTGTAAATATTATGAAGATAATGAACAAATTGAAAATGAGAGTGGTATGTTACTTCTTCCTATACTCAGTCTTTGTAAGTCCAGATACTCAATAGCATTCCACATGCTGACGACCGTGGTTTCCCAGCTGACTAGGCCTCTAATTCCCTACTTTGCCATTTGTCATTACTCCTTGTTGTCCATCTGCGTGGTTGATGTGCGCCAGCTTAAAATTTCCAAATGCCTCCAACTCTGTTGAATGCAGCTTCAAGGCCATATTACACTATTTCAGGCTTAAACAATTGCTCATCTGGAGATTTTTATAGTCATTAGATTTTTAAATTTACTTTAGTTTTCCAAACGAGGCCCCCTCTTTCCCTTCCCTATTTGACCTCCATATATTACCATTTTGTCTATTTAAGAATAGGAAGAGAGATTCTTTAAAGCGTGAGATTTAAATAAGGAAGTCAAATGTTCACTTACTAATTTCATAGGATTCCATGCTTTCATGAGATTCTGGAATAAAAAAAAAAGATTCATTTGATTGTTATTTATCACACATGGCAACGGTCTAAATTTAGGGAAGGAAGGAGAGAAGAGTCAAAAAGATGTGAAGAATATAGTGAGCAGTGTGATTATTACAAATTTCAGGCATTTAGGATTTATGAGTTGTTTCTCTAGCTCTGTCCTTGGTGTAGAGATCTTTACACTTTAGTTTTTTCTGATGTTGAAGGAACCAGTGGCTACGGTCTTGGCTAAAAGTTCCCAAGGGCTACGAGGTCTTCAGGTTAGTGAAATAAGATAATTTAAGTGCTACACACAGATTTCCAGAGAGGCTTCTTCTCTGATTCATTTGAGACCTGTCCAAGAGCAGGGTTGAGAAAGGGACAGAGGGGTCCAAGAAATAGCCCAGGTCCTCCAGGCAGTGTGGGGAGATGGTCAGCTGGGCTCTACCAAGATAGGTTTCTAAGAGGTTCCTAAAGACTCTTAGGAGCCTGTATGAACTTGGCAGCCACAGAAACCACTGGCTCCAGCTGACAACTCCCAATGGGCTGAAGCCAGTTCAGAGGAAAAACTGAGCTGACGCCAAAGCAAAACTTTTCTTCTTTCTACCACTTTCCTGTGCACAGTAGGTAAATCTGGCAATAAGAGGTTTATATTTGTAAGCAAGTGATTTTATTTCAAAAATTAAAAAGGAGATGAAGACACCAAATCTTCTGATACAGAAACCATGTGAATAATTTCAAGAGTCAGAAGAAAAGTACTAAAGATTGTTAATACAACTGAGGTTTAAGGTCATCTAAATATCCAGATAATTGAAGCGTAAGATGGATCGAAACTAATCTTACTTCAGATTTTCTTTCATAAGCTTTGTACAGACACAGATATAGTTAACAACATAGAGAAACCAGGTGGAATTTATCTTTTGACAATCGAAATTATGCAATCTGTTTTTTTCTCTGAGATTCTTTAAATGCGAAACTCTATTTTTTAAAATGAATTCACTGAACAAATGTAGGAAGTTCATGAGATTGTCCTGTCCCTGCAGAGGGCCTAAACTTAACACTTCATGTAAAAACTGATTTTCTTAAAGGTGAGTGACTTCACTAATACCTTTAACCAAACTGTTACAGAGTATAAATAAACATCCCCAAAAATGGGAAGTCGGGGGGCTGGGAATTTGATATCTTCTTTCTGAAACAGCAAAGTTTCTAGGTATGTAGCGACTTACCATACACAGGACCTGCTTGTTAGGTTGCCTACAGAAATCTGGATATTTTGGATGTAAAGAAGACTTGATGGGACAAATCAGTGTCCACGGGGCTTGGGAAATGTTAAATTGATGGTACTTTAAGATTCTATTAGAGAGAGCGGGGAGAAGAGGAGGAGGGAGGGATAAACTGAAATCAGAGGCAGAAGAGAAAACCTAGAAAAGTAGCAGGAGAAAGGTTTCTCACCATAGCACAGAGCTGCCATAGCCCAGGCAGCCAGAAGGCAGGGAAGGAGCAGGCTCTTCATGGTCTCTCCGTGTCCTGTGGGTTGGTCTCACTGGCTTTTGCGGCAGCAGAGGGGAGAGAGGCTCCTGCAGGCTGTTCGTGAAAGGCTGTGGAGGTTTTATAAGAACGAGAGCAGCTGAAAGGGGAGGAAGCAGTGGGAGGGGGCCAGAGAAGGTGGAGACTGGTTGGCCCTAAACTAGCACTGGGACTTTTCCCAAATGCTCATTCCTTCCAGATATTATCTACTCTGGGTGGGCAGTTTTCCCTCACTCCTGGACCAGACGGTGCTATAGCAGGATGGTGCCCTGCTACAGACGTGACCGCCCTAGGTTTAGGGCCAGACCCGGGCAAAAGTCCACAGAAAAGGGAGTTGCCACAAACACGTGTTTGCCTTTCTAATTCCTTCTCCGATCCACTCTCCTGGCCCTGACTACAGGTCTGGCGTGCAGACAGAGCTGAAGTGTTCTGCTTGCTCCCCTGATGGGTGGATGAGCAAAGGACTTTGCTTCATAAACTGGTTCTAATGTAGACTTATTTTCCCAGTAGGGTTGAACTAACGGTCCTGGACCAATTGCATATGTGCCCAGTGATATGCAACTTTTGCGTTTTTTCCAAGTGCTCAGCAGGGCAGAGAAGCACAGTGATGCCCTGAGTTCTGTTTCCGCAATTGGCTCCATCGTAACTTGCCCATCCAGTTTTGCATCTTGAGTCCAATCCTGTGCCCCAAGGCCCTCTTAGGCTGGATATCACTGATCTAAAGTGCAGCAAAAATAAAAGGGTAGCCATCTCTTATTTTCTGAAGGCATTGTCCTGATAATGAGCTAATCCAATGGTCTTAGTGAGCGACGGATGAGAGGCAAGGAAGTGTGCTAGGTGCTGTGGGGAGATCTAGAGACAAACAAGACACGTCCCTAAGGGGGTAAGTAATAGATACTTACTATATTCATTTTGTGCTTTAGCTGCCATGTGTCCTCAAACATAGATTTTTCACAAACACACGCTTCCATTATACCATTATACCCTCAGTAGCAGAAGTGCTGTTTCTTTTCTTGCAGGAGGAGGATTGTAATTTGGTGCCTCTGGTTATCTTGTAGACAGAGGGTTTTTTTTTATTTTTTCTTCTTTTTTCTTTTCTTCTTCTTCTTGGACAATCAGAAAACCTTTTCTATGAAGATGTGTCTCGGCTGTCTGGTACCCCAGAGTCCTCTTGGCAGACAGAGAGGTCTGAGTCATAGAGCAGCAAACTGTAGATGAACTAAAGCTGCAGGACTGCTCACTTGGCTGGAACAGCAAAAGGGTTGGCTTGGGAGTAGGTGGGTACAGTTTTCAATAATAATTTATTTCAAGGATCAGTGATGGACAACTAGGTGAAACCACACGCCTCATTCTTTTTGTTTTTTTGGGATGCACTTTCCCTCCCAGGCTCCACCTTCTGAAGAGCTTTTATAAATACTAAAGGATTCCCTGTTAAAGGAAATAGTTCACAATCCTTGTAATCAGAAGGATTCGTGAGTTGCGAAGGACCAATAAATGTCAGGGTTTCCCTCCAGATTTTGTCATATTTAGAGATATATTCTTCTTGATAAAATCCTAAAGACAACCTCAAAAAGAAGACAGTGTATGTTCATCTCTGATAAATTCATCCATCGTGATTTCTGGTCACAAGATTGGTGGTTGTCTTTTTCTTTAAATCACAAACTTGCTCTCAGGATTGGCCTCAGTGCCCTTTTTCCAAGATAAATCATCCAAATCATTATATTTGCAAAAGCCAGTTTACTACATTGCATTTACTACATTTACTACATTGCTTGTTTTGGGAAAACAAACTAGCTGTGGCTTGTTCATGTAGCATTTTATATGTACTCAACTCAGTTACTAACCCCCAATTTATATGAAATGAAGGAAGTTTGGTTTCAGTGTTTCATCCCTAAAATGAGTAGGATACTCCACCTCTCCCACCCTATCTCTGGAATTAGAGAAGTCTCTCTTTTCCAGCTACAAGCATGTGCTTTGTGATGTACGTTAAGTTGGTCTTTTCTGGCCAGATTCCGCATGTCTCCTCCAACCCAAGTTCAAATGAAAGCTGTGCTCTGTCTGCTTTCTGACATTGCAATTGTTTATTCTTATACTCTCTGAACCCAAGGGTCAAAATCTTACACTTCTCTTTCCAACATAAGCTCCACCTTTCTTCACGAGTTGTTTTCATCACTGCTTCCACCGGCTTCCCTAAACTTTTTTTTTTAAGATTTTATTTATTTGACACAGAGAGAGAGAGAGAGAGCACAAGCAGGGGGGTAGGGACAGAGGGAGAGGGAGAAGCAGACTCCCCGCGGAGCAGGGAGCCCGATGCCGGACTGGATCCCAGGACCCTGGGATCATGACCTGTGCTGAAGGCAGACGCTTAACCGGCTGAGCCACCCAGGCGCCCCTTTTAAGCATGTTTCCTTATCATCTTGCTTTTTGCAAGGCTAACACTTTCTGTTGGAAACTGTCTCCCTCTCACCAGTCACTCATCTTCCCTTTCTCCTGTTTTCCATTTATTTATGGGTCCTCCTATGCTAAATACCATTTTTATATAATTTATAGCAATTAAATAACATGTGTGAAGACTCAGAGCTCTTCTTTTTCTCTTCTCCCACCCACCACTCCCTGTCTCAAAGCTAATTTTGCATGTGCCGACTCCAGTCATGTGTTTTTATGAGGAGGATCAGACGAACTCGATGGGGGCTTTGTACTGGAAAGGGTAGAGATTGACTTGTCAGAAAAAAGAGAGAGAGAGAGAGAAAAAAAACAACGGAGGTAGAAAAAGGTGGAAAGAGAAATGAAGAGGCCCTTATAGATTTGGTTTGCTGGATGGGAGAGGTTTGGGTAGAGATTGAGTTGTAGAGAGAAAAGCTTTGAGGCTGCTCTAAGATGTGAGACGTTGAAAATGAGACAGGGGAAAAGACAAGTAAGAGCTGTTTTGGTTATGAATAGGCTTGTTTGAGATTGTAAAAGATTGAGAATTGCTGGAAAATATTAAAATTGTTTTTAATTAATGTTGGCTGGTAGGGTTTTTTTTTTTTTTGAGAGAGAGAGTGTGCATGTGCTTGTGTGAGAGCTGACTGAGCCACCCAGGTGCCCCTAATTCGTATTTTCTTAATTGAACTACCTTGTAAAGACTAGACCACATGAAATTCCAATTTATATTTGGATTTTAGATAATTATGAAAGATATTTGTATAGATATTTCCGCCTAGCTAAAGAGGAATATTCTTTAGTGGAGAGACTATTTGCAGATACTCCCAGGAGTGACGACAAAGGAATTGGAGAGACAGTGACATGATTGGCAGTGCTTTCAGACTGTACAGGAATCTCGGCATGGGAGATTGGACCATGGTATAACCCAGGCAACAGAATCCACGGAACCATACAGGATCTCCTCTTCCACCTGCCCTTAGGAGGGAAAGAGAAGCATGAGCATGCCCTCCAGGGCCAGAAATAGCCTCATATTTTAGTCATTCTTTCATCCATCCAGCCATCCATCCCATCATCAGTCCATTTAACAAATGTATCGAACATCTTCTATGTGCTGACTCTAAACTGCAAATAGAATGGAGAAAAATATACAGATAGGAACCCTACTCTCAGGAATCAAGCATGATCTTAGATCATAAATTTAATTAGTGTTTCTTCTTCTTTAAAAATTTGTTTAGGCAGTCCACTGGCCCTAGAGAAGTCTAAGTGATTTGCTTTCTCATTGGACTGATTTTTTGTGGGTACCCAGGAGCATCTTTATTTGTAGAACATTGCAGAAAGTGCTGATGACACGGTCAGACAATTCTGAGTTCAGGGAAAGAATGGAGGAGAGGGAAGGTTGGCAGACCTGCCAGGAATTATTGTGAGGAGAAGCTTTTCAGAAAAGTACGTGCTGGCGGACATACTAAAAGAATTATCCCCTTTCTATAGTATTTCTATGACTAAGCCCATAGCATCGTAATAATAAAGTTAACATATTTCCCACAATTCTACATCCTCTGTCCATCCTTGCTTATCCATTCTTTCTTTTTCAGACTACTAGATATTTTGTCTCCTTGAGGAATTTTCCTGGCTCCAGTCAGACTTTTGTTTTTTTTTTTTTTTCTGTTCCATGAGATCCCACTTTATTTACAGAATGTTGGTTTTATGAGTTCACAGTATTATTTTACTGACAGCACTAAAACCCTTAGTCTTGCCGTTAAAGAAAAAGGCAAAGGGGAGAAGAGTTAGGAAGTACCAGCCCTGAAAATAAAAACAAAAATCTCTTTCTAGGGCAACGAAATGAGAGACAGAAACCTAGCCAGGTTCCTAGGATAGTGCTGACCTCTAAGTTCTGTGTTTTTAAGGGAAGCCCCTTGACAAGGGGATCCTCCATCTCAGAGTCCTTTCCTTTTTAAATGTTATTTGACAGAGAGGGCACTAGCAGGGGGAGTGGCAGAGGGAAAGGGAGAAGCAGACTCCCCGCTGAGCAGGGAGCCCAACTCGGGCTCGATCCCAGGAGCCGGGGATCATGACCTGAGCCGAAGCCAGACACTTAACCAACTGAGCCACCCAGGATGCCCCTACATCTCAGATTCCTTAACTGACATAGCTTCCCAAGCACTGAATTCCTCAGTCCTTTCTTAATTTGTCTCAGCTGAACTAAGTGAAAATAAATGCTTGTCAAGCTCAGGTATGGGAGGGACATTTAGGGAATCCTGGGGAGAAATGTCTGGGGAAAGGCAGAGAAGCCTGGATAGTAAATAAACTGGGCTTCTGGTTGGGAGTAGCTGCCACATTTTTTTTTTCTTCCCCTTCCCATATAGATCAACTCCTCTACCCTTTTCCTTTCTGTTAAAAGCTTCAATTTTTAAATAAGATAGCAGATGTGAAGTAATAATTATACAACTATCCAAGTAATATCATCATGTATCATATAGGTACTATGATAAACACTTTTTATTCATTATGTTATTTACTTCTCATAATAGTCTTACAAACTGAGTAAAATTACCCACATGTTACATATGAGGAAATTAGGGCTCAAAGAGGTTATGTATTTTTTCCAAGGTCACATAGTAACTAAATCGCAAAGGGCTATTTGATTTCACAGAGACACAGGGATCTACGACTTGAATCACTGATAAAACCACACACTGTTCCCCAAGGTTCTGACAACTGCTTAAAGAAGTCTGTGATTGTGTCTACAGGGATTGCTGAGCCTAAAGTTTCAGAGATAAAGATAAAATTATAAAAAGATCTGCCTATTTAAAATGCTAATTTCTTCAACGTCTTTTGAAATAGGATAATAGGAATTAAAGATCTGCCTTTTGCCACTTACACCCAGATAGTTAAACGACTTACAAAACCAGAGAAAGGGATGAATTTGGTATTCGAACTCGAGTTTCCCATTTGTCTGTTTATCCAGTACTGTGCATACTAAATTGTCTGTCCAAAGAAGCTCCAACTCAAATATGTTGCTTTCTAAAGCCTTTCAGCTTACTTTAGAAATCACCACGTCTACGAACACCCATGTTTGCTGACTGTCAGCTGACACTAACTCTAGTTTGGTTTAAGAATACTGTCTCTGTCGGGTCTAAAAGTCCATTTCTATAGTTACTTAGACCCCAAGCGAAACTAGACTCTAAGCTCAATGTATGGCCTGCTCCTTCAACTCAAAGCAAAATGGAGAACAGGTTCTATGTCCCCTGTCTTGGCTGGACATGAAGTTAGGAAAGGTTGGCCGTTTACTCATTAGACTCTCGTGGCCGGTTCTCAGTGAGCTGTGAAGTTAAAGTCTGGGGAATTTCTCCCACCGCACCATGGCAAGCGGTCCTTTTTGAGGAGGGGAAGGAGCCCTTTCCGACCTCTTCCACTGTCATCCCACGCTCGCCACAGCCTTGTATCCGCCTTTCATCATTCCAACTCACCAACAGAAAATACCCCTTCCTATGTTCAGGAAATGTATGACAGCAAGCAAGGGACTCCAGTAATTTGTAGGCGTTGAAGAAGATATTTGAAGAAGACTCACAGAACGGGAGACTCAAAATTAGGACTGGTGAGCTGGGATATGGGAGGAATGAGCTGATGTCTCTATCAGTGAGGTGGAAGGAGAACAGGAGTTTAGTTAATATTTGTCAAGACATGAAGGGAAGGGAGAGGATGATAGCTTTGCTCATCCATCATAGTATACAAGAACATGAGAGCACAGTTATAAGTTGTAAGGAGTATTTTGGAGGAAGATAAGAGCTGTAAATGACAGCAAGTGATTTAATAGAAATTTAGTAAGCATAACAACGACATTAGTTATTAAGAGAATTTGAAAAATAGTTGACAACTTTTAAATTTGACATGAGAAATGAAATATGCTCTTTGAAATCCTTCAGTTAGAGATAGGTGTCTGGATGGATCTTGTATAATCCAAAGGGACTTCATTTAAATGAAGATTTAAATCATTCTTAAAGTGATTTTAACTTTAGGTAACAGATTGACTAGAAGAAAATCTGGTAGCTAGCTGCATGAACCAAACCTACCAAATTCCTTTGTACTTCAGCACACTTCACCTGCTCTTCCATTGATCTCTCAGACAAAACAAACAACAAATTGGGTGTGTGTGAGCATTTCCCATCCTTATTCAATTTTCGTATTCCCTCCATACTTTTGGCACCCTCTCAGACAAAAACTCATTACATAAACTAGAATGGACTCTAAAGAAAGGCTCTGTAGGAAGTGAAGAGCTCTTCTGGGTGAGGGATATACTTTTTGGAATAAGAAAGCCTATGGAAACAGTCTAAGTGTCTGTTGACTGATAAATGCATTAAGATGATATGGTATATACATAACAGAACATTGTTCAGCCATAAAAACCATTTGTGACAACGTGAATAAAGCTGGAGGACATTATAATAAATGAAATAAGCCAGAAGCAGAAAGACAAATACTGTATGATATCACTTATATGTGGAACCTAAAAAAGTTGAACTCACAGGAACAGAGAATGGAATATACTGTATTGTATACTTGAACTAATTCAAGGTCAAGTTGCCAAGAGATCTTTAGTGTTCTTACTGCACTAAAAAAAAAACATAACCCTGAGAGGTGATGGATATGTTAATTAACTTGATCATGGTAATCATTTCACAAGGTATTTGCATATCAAACCATCACATCTCAAATATATACAATTTTTGTCAATTATACCTCAGTAAAAAAAAAAAAAAAAAAAAAAAGCCTGGATTTGGATTCTGGTTCTGCCACTTAACTCCTTGTGTGACATTTGGTAAGTTAAAATTCCTGAGCCTCACATTTCTCAGTGACACAATAAAGGATTATAAAACCTGACTCACAGGACTGTTGGATGGATTAAACAAGACATATAAACAATATATGTAAAAAAAAACCCATATAAACAATATGTTTATTGTTTTTATTGTTATTGTTATTATTCTAATACAAACAAACATATAAACAATAAATGTAAAAAAAAAGACAATAAATGTAGAGCTCCTTGAGTAATGGCTGGCATGCAATGCTTTCAGAAAGATTCGTTTAACTCCATTGGTTCAGTGGTTCAATTCATTTTCCCCAGCAGTTGAGGACTAGATCACTCAGGATGGCCAAAGCAGAGGAGTGAATGCCAAAAGTGGGAGTGACTGACTCAGCAAGGTCTCCGATGGGAACCGAATTGGGAGTTGGCTGAGCTCAGTTTAATTCTGACACCGACACGTAATGCCTATGTGACTTTTGAACAGATAGTTTAAATCTCTTTTCAAGCATGAGTTGGAATAGACTAGTATAATTTTGTGCTTCCAGATTATTTCATCCTTGAAGTAGATAAATAAGATAGAAAATTATTCTACAATCCGGCGTTTGAATAGAACATTCTGTTCCTCATGCTGTTTTGCCAGTGATGGTTCCCGGGCTGACTCGGGTTTGGATGTCAACCCCTGGGCCTGAAAACCGCTAACGAGATGTCCTGCAAAAGTTCCATTCATATAAACAACTGCCTGCCAGGAGGCCCTGTCAGCCGTTGTTTCCCAGTGTAGTCAAATATCTTTCTACCTTTGCATTAGATGTGGCTATGCTTTGAAATCTTTGGGACAAAAAAGAAGATTTTTTTTCTTTTATTTATTTATTTATTTACCAGGGTTTGGTCAGTGAGAGAAAAATCTCATGGAAGAGATGTGTAATTCTGCAATTTCTCTTCTTTGTTACATCATCTAGTCATTGCCAACCCTGGAAATAGGATGACATTCAGAAAAATAATATTTAGAGAGGACACAAAGGAAAAATTTCCAGGTTAATATGAGGGAGAGTATAGTGCAGAGCACGCCTTTGCTGATCAAGCTACAAAATGAACAGGCTGCGAAATGAGAGATTGTTTTCACATCCGATTTCTCCCTGATTGCACCGTTATGGAAAATAATGCAGTGAACTGTGGGTTGGGACGACCTGCGGAAATCCAATTTGGCCCTGCCTGCTGGGGACATTCACCTAAGCGGTCCTATTACCAGTGCTTATCTGAATCTTGGTGGCCTCACCCCAACTCTGTTTCTTCCAATTCATCATTCTCTGTGTTTCCTGTCTTTCTCATAATCTTAGATTATTTATTTCCTTTCCCTAGGGAATTTGGAAAGAGACTTTTTTTTTTGTTGTTGTTGAGGGAATGAAAGGGCTTTTCACTGGAGTTCTTCCTCTGGCTTTGGGTAGGAGAAAACGAGTGGGTGCTAAGAATGGGATCCAAAGGAAAGGGAGATAAACTGAAAAAAAAAAAAAAAGCAAAAACAAAAAAAACCCCAAGATGTAATGGAGTTTTTTGTTTTGTTTTGGGAGAGCAGTAGAAGGGCAGGTAAAATGGATAGGAGCTGGGGTGTGGGATTTGTAATGATGAGAGTTCGGCATGAACACTTGTCTTGCTCTTCCTCCAGACTTCGAGGTCTTTGAGGTTAGCCTCTGGATCTTACTCATCTTTATTTATTTTTTTTTTAGATTTTATTTATTTATTTGAGAGAGAGAGAGAGAGAGCATGAGAGGGAAGAGGATCAGGAGGAGAAGCAGACTCCCTGCTGAGCAGGGAGCCCGATGTGGGACTCGATCCCGGGACTCCAGGATCATGACCTGAGCCAAAGGCAGTCGCTTAACCAACTGAGCCACCCAGGCACCCCTGGATCTTACTCATCTTTAAAACATACAACAGTGGCTGCCACTGCTTGAATGAAGCCAATACCCCTCTCACATGGGTCCCCAGTTCTCTGGTGACATAAAACAGTGGACAAGAGCTTGGGCTTTGGAGTCGATGGGACAGAATGTGAATTCTGCTCCATCACTTAGGGATCTCTGCCATTTCCCTAATTCTCATTTTATTTATCTAAAAAAAAAGAACAAAGGAAGTGATCATGGAAAGTAGCTTATACAATTGTAATGAGGATTAAATGAAATAATGCATGTGAATATCTAAACTGGCATAGTGCCTGCATATAGTAAATATACCATGAAAGTAACTATTATTATTATTATTTCAAACTAGCTTTGTTACTCTGAATAAGTCATTTCCTCACTGTAGCATGTGAGGGATGACAATTGTTCCATAAAATATGGTAAAGATTTAATGAGATAGTGCTTGTAAAATACTCCATGTCTGTGATATAGTAGTTGGTCATTAAATGTTCGTTCCCTTCCCTCTACTCCTGATTGTCTTTTCCATTCTTTCTTTCACTATTTCCCTGCATATAACCAATACTCTAGTCAAATGGAACAACTTGTTCCTGAGATGTTCCTCAATGTTTGCTATCACACCATTTGTTTACTCTTTTTTGGGGGGGCTTTTTTGTCTCTGTCTCTAGGAAACTTGGGCATCTTTGGAAGCTTGTCTCAAACACTGCTGACTTCATGAGATGTATTACTTAAGTTAGCTTCCAATGGGCTCTTTTTCTTTCCTTTAAACACTCCCTTGATAGTCTGTTTTATTTCTTTATTACTATGTATCTTCCTTTTTGAGTTATAGGCATTTCTGTTCTCCATCTTGCTACTTACTCTCTCCCCAGCTGTTGAGGGTACAATGGCTGGTCTCCAGACACATTCGTCCACCAGACTCTACCTTGTTATCTAGGAAACTATCATTTCTAGAAGATCGAAATCTTTCTGAAAGAAGAAAGAATTCTCTTGCTGAATTCACGCATTGAGTTAAATGTCTCTCGCATGTTCTCACAGTAACCCTAGGACACCCTTTCATAAATCTTATCTGATTTGATTACAGAAGACTGAAATTGTCTCTTTACATGACTGTATTCTACACTGAATTTGAAGCTTCTCAAAGGAAGTCAGGGTTTGTTTTTTATTCATCTTTGTAGCCCCAGTCCTGTGCATGTCATCTTGTCAGCAAACCTAGTATAGTGCTTGAAAAACCATAAGAGTTCAATCAAGTTGCCCTTAACAATCCACTCCAACAGTCTCATAACACATACTCAGAATATCCTTACCCTTTAATTAAAATATAAGTTTAATTCTTGTGAAGACAAGAAATTGATCTAATTTGAAACATGAAATAATTATACAGTATGGCTAAGAAAAAAAGGGAAAATGTGATTTCACTCCTATTTTTTCTACCTTCACATTATGTAGCAATCCAACGAATGAATTAGCTGATTATTGTCTTTATGAAATAGCAGTATTCCTGAAAGGTTTCCAGATAATAACATTATAAAATTAAATTACAGCATAAACACTTGAAAAAGTATATTCTTTCTTAAAGGGAAGTCACTTGAAAAGCAAGAATTCCTCCGGAAGAAAAAAATAAATAATGTACCCTTGTTGTGTGTGAAATGTAAGCTCTGCCCATATGTGCTTTTCCTTCTAAATTTTTACACATTGATCTATTGGACTTGAACTGTACTTGCAACATGACATCAAATAAAGTGATTCCATGTTACAGCACCAGATGCTTGCCAATTATGGAGATAAGAAGTTCGATGGAAAGAAATCAAGAATATGTGAAAGATTGCCAAAGGGCAGAATTAATTAATTAATTAGTTAATTAAATGACCCTTTCCCCTAAATTAGAAATGACTAGCATTTGTTAAATAGTATATCATTTCTTTCCTTCCTCCATTTTTTTCCTGGTTCGCCAAAACAAGCCTCTCATCTATGCCAAATAGCTTAAAACAAAGCACAATTTTTTGTTTGACAAAGAAAAAGATGACTGACCTATCTATAATTAATATATAGAAAGTTACCTCGAAAAACAGAGAGAGTTGGGCTAGCCAAAAGCTTCTCCTCTACCTCGATAATGCGAATGTTTTATATTCACTGAACATTTTACTGAATAGCTGAAAGGAAGACACTTTTGTACCATTTTCCCTTTTCCCAGAAGCTGTTCTGTATTTACTGGAATGAATTTCAGCACTTTCTTCCCATTTTCAGATGACTGTGACATATGAACTTTCTCACAAGGTCAGCAAGCCAGAGCTGAAGGATTTGTGGGGATTTGTGTTTTGAAGCCAAAGATTCTTGGGAACAAGAAGAAACTCAGATACAGATACTGGTCATTCTCTAGGCTGTGTCCTCTCCAGAAAAGCAGTTTTTAAGATACTTAATATTTTTTGTGCCAGAAAAAATGGACAATGGTGCAAAAGTAAAAATGTTCCTGGAATAACTAGAGGCTTTTGACCTTAGCTAGTTTGGCAACTTTAACTTGGATTTCTCAGCCCCTACATTTGGTCTTCATACTGTGCTCTGTACCTGGATTCACCCCTTCCGAGGCCAGGCACAGTTCATCTGGCTGCGTTTTTTCCTGTGTAGGCTCAAAGATAAGTAAAAAAGCAGACTCACTGTTCTTTCCTCTGTTGCCCCAAACAAAAGCAACAACACAGGCTGTCATGAGTAGATTGTGCAAGGCTTACTTGTAGGAATGATTTCCATATGGTGTAAGATTAATTACTCAAACACAGGGCAGTTGAAGGATGCTAAGGCATTTTAAGTGTCCTGAAAGAAAAGATCTAGCAAGGAAAAGATAGGGAGACATTTCGGTGATTCTCTAAATAAATATATGCAGGTCATGACATGTAGCCTATTATTTAAACTAAGCCTTAAATTATGTTTTTTTTTAAGATTTTATTTATTTATTTGTCTGAGAGAGAGAGAGAGAGAAGGAGGGGAGGGACAAGCACGGGGAGGGAGAAGCCTACTCCCTGCTGATCAAGGAGCCTGATGTGGGACTC
Organism: Callorhinus ursinus; assembly: GCF_003265705.2. NCBI lineage: Eukaryota > Metazoa > Chordata > Mammalia > Carnivora > Otariidae > Callorhinus > Callorhinus ursinus. Next base: position 18,553,730 of record NW_027397089.1, on the reverse strand, counting down.
GATCCCAGGACTCTGGGAACATGACCTGAGCTGAAGGCAGATGCTTAATGGACTGAGCCACATGGGCATCCCTTAAATTATGTGTTGTGCAAATTTTTTTTCTTTATTATATTATATTTCATTTCAATATATATTTCATGACACAAAGGAAGTTTCAGAATCAAAGTACTGATATTATAGATAGGCTACATTTTCTGATTATGATCCAGTAAAATTAAAATTTAATGTGAAAATGATAGCTAAAAAAATGAAACATTTGGAAATTAAAAATATATTAGCAAATAATCCTTAGAAAAAAATGAAATAAAGGATTAAAGGAAATAAAGCAATGCTTAGATCTGAATCATAAGGAGAGCACTATATATCAAAATTTGTGAGAGCCCATCAAAGTAGTGCTGAGAGGAAAATGCATTGCTTTACATACATTAATCAGAAAAAAAGAAAAGTTGATAATAAAAAAAAAAGAAAAGTTGAAAACAAGTGAACCAAGCATGCAACCCAAGTTGGAAAAAGAGCAAGAGAAACAACCTAAGAAACAAAGGAACAAAGTAATAAGGATATAGTAAGAAATCGGTGAAATACAGAACCAAATGTAATGTAGTAGATATGTATACAAACTTACTGTTTGAAAGGTAAGTAAATAAGAGAAATATCTCGGCAAACACAAAAGTAGCAAACCCAAAACTGGCAAAAGAAGAAATAGAAAATTTGAACAGATCATTAAACGTCAAAGAAACAAATTGGCAACCAAATACCTCCCCTCCAAAATACCCCCTGCGCAGATGGCTTTCTAGTTCACACACACAACTCTTTTGAGAAATAGTTTCTATCTTACACAAGTTGTTCTACAAAATTTTAAAAATGTTAAAGATATATATGTAGCTCATTTTATGAGACTAGTGAGCTCTTCATTGTAAAACCGGGTAAAAACTACTGAAGAAAACATTATTAGGCCTATTTTATGAATGTGGATACTAGAATCCTAAATAAAATAGTAGTTAACATAGTCTGAAAAATACTGAAAAGTCTACATACTGATCAAGTAGGTTTATACCAGGAGTGCAAGCATTTTTAACATTAGGAAATATATCAGTGTTATTCACCATAATAATAGATCAAAAGATAAAAATTGTGTCATTATCTCAATAGATGGAGAAAAACCAGCTGGTGATGTATATATTTTAATTTATTTATATTTTATATATTAATTTTGTATTTATTTATTTAGATAGAACTATAATATAAATTTTATATATAATTATATGTATGTATATCTTACTAAATTAGGGATAGATGGACTGGTAAAAGTTATATGCCAAAAACTCACAGGAAACATTCTTCTTAATGGAGAAAGTTAAAATGCATTTCCTTTAATTAGCAATAATCGTGCCTCAGATAAACCTCATTGGCTATGATACGAGGGATAAGAAAAACACATTTATTGTTATCACTATTATTTGTCACAGGACTGGAAGGCCTGACCAGTGTTACACAGAGAGAAAAGAAGTAAAACAAAAACTGAAAGGGAAGAGAAAGATAAATAGCATTGTTTTGAGACAATATTATCTAAGAAACACAAAAATAATCATCCATTCAACAAACTATTAGAATCAGTGAGAGTTTAGCAAACTTGCTTATAAAAGATCAATTGAGAAAGTACCATTTCTTTACATCAGCAATAACTGAAAAAAATAATGAAAATAGAATACATTTCACAATACCAACAAGAACAGTTGGGTATCTTTTAATCAAGAATACATAGACTGTCTGTGAAGAAAATTCTAAGACTCCAACAAGACTGATGGAAGATAATCTGAATAGATGGAGATATCTTCCATGCCCATGGATAGGATGGTTTCCCACCATAAAGATATCAATTTTCCTGAACTTAACCTATAAACTCAGGGCAATCCCAATAAAAATTCCAATTGTAAATTTTGAGACATCATAAATATAATCCCTCAAGAATTCTACTTTTTATTTTTCACATTTAGATCTTTAATTCAACTGGAAATATTTTTGTTCTGGCTCCTTTTATGTAATAAAAATATTTAGGATTCTAGTATCCACATTCAAAAAAAAGTTCATCCTTTCCTCACTGGTTTGAAATGTTCTCAAGCTCCCATCAATGAGGAACTGTTTCTAGTTTCTGTATTCTGTTAGACAGCTGTTTTCCCTGTGCCATAACAAATCTTCCAATTTCCCAAGACATCTAGTAATTTTGCTCTCTAGAAGACTAAGTTTTCCCCTTTCCTTAAAATTATTTTGGCTATGCTTGGCTTTGTGGTTCTCCTATGATTTTGGATCAACTTGCCACATTTTATTTAAAATTTTCTTGGAATTACATTTATATTCATTGAGGAATTTGGGAAGAAATGACATCTTTAGAAAATCGAATCACTCCATCCATGGCCATGACATGTTTTAAATTTTCTTTAGTTGCTTTATATTATAAAAAATTTTACATTTATTTTCTGCAAAGATCTTGCACATCTTTTGTTCGATTTATTATGACCTTCAGTGTTTTTCTGGATAGAATTTTAAAAGTTACATTTATATATATAATTTCTGCTGGTGTATTTAGGAACACTGAAGATTTAAAAAAAACCTGTATTTTATAACATGGTAATTATATAGAACTCCTATATTAATTTAAAAAAATTTTCTATGGATTCCTTCAATTTTCTGTGTAGGAAAATATATAAACAGTAAATATTGACAATGCTGTTTTTGTATATTCCTTTCAACAATATATTTTAGATTTTTTGTTTATTTTATTGCATTGGTAGGAATAAGGATAGACAGTAGGTATCCTTACCTCGTTCTCAACTGGAAAGGAAATGCTTCTTGTGTTGCCCTTGATTATAATGTGATATATTTATAGACTTTTTTAATGAGTATCCTTTATCAGGAGAAAAATGTTCTCTTCTAATCTTAATCTTCTAAGAGTTATTATTTTTAAAACCAAGGGGGTGTTAAATTATATCTAATGTTTTTTCATCTGATGTAATATCACTGTTTTTCTCTCCGTTAATCTCTCAACATGGTGAGTTACAATAATAGATTTTCTAATGTTGGCCTCATTAAATTATTTTGGTTTCCTTGATTACTAAAAGGTTTTAATGCCAATTAAGTTATTCCCATAATTAGTCACTGTTACCATTAATATTTTATACAACCAATGTTTGTTTTGACTTACACATTTGTTTACCAAATCCCTTGCATTTAATTTCTGAAGTAAATCCATTACCAACAAGTTACAGTATTTGTCTAAAAATATCTTTATTTGGGGGCACCTGGGTGACTCAGTTGGTTAAGCGATTGACTCTTGATTTCAGCTCAGGACATGATCTTGGGGTCATAAGGTCAAGCCCCGTGTGGAGCCCGCTTATTCCTTGCTCTCTGCTCCCAGCCCCCTACCAGCCCCCCAGTCTCAAATAAATAAGTAAATAAGTAAATAAGGAAGTAAATAAATAAAATGAATCTAAGAATGTATTTATTTTGTCCTTCCTCTGAAGTGATAGTTTACTTAGAAATAAAAATTTTAGTTTGAAATTTGCTTTCCCTAGTACTTTCAAAATGTTTTTCCATTGTCTTCCGGTTTCTTCCGATACTGATCCAAAATCTGAGGTCAGTCTAACAGTTGCCTTCTCTCTTCAGTGATTTTAAGATTTTTCTCCTAATTCTTTGGTGTTCCATGTTTTGCTAGGATATGGGAAGCTGTGGCTATGTTTCTATTTACATCGCTCAGGACTGTGCTTCTGTAACGTGATGAATTCATGTCTTTCTTCAATTCGTGCATTTTCAGAGACATTATTTCTTCAAATATTTTATTTATTTGCCAGAGATAGAGAGAGCACAAGCAGGGGGAGCAGCAGGTAGAGGGAGAAGCAGGTTCCCCACTGAGCAAGGAGCCCGATGCAGGGCTGGATCCCAGGACCCTGGGACCATGACCTGAACCGAAGGCAGACATTATTTCTTCAAATATTGCCTCTGCCACACTTTCTTTAATGCCTCTTTCTTCAGCTTTTACTAATTTGTGTTGGACCTTTTCATTTTAGCCTCCATGTGTCTTAATACTCTTTCATACTGAATTCTGAGTAGTTTGCTAAAATATTTTCTCCTATTCACTAATTTTCTTGATTTTTATGTCTGTTGATGAGTTCCCTCATATATTTTGTGTCTCTGGATAATGAGTTTATCTTATTTGGGCTGCTATTTCTGGGAATCCTAAACAACTAAGTCATTAGATTATCTGTCCAGAATTGTTCTACTTTTAATGAAAGTGCCCAAGGGGGCAGAATTTTGTGCTAATTTATCAACTTGAGAGTTCTTGGACACAAAATTGGTATATATTTAGAATTCAAATCTTTCCTCAGAGTAAGCCTAACTTTTTCATTTCTCATGGGAGACTTTTTTTTTTTTTAATATGCAGATACCAACAAGCATCCATGTAATCTCTCTGTGCTGCTGGATAAATTTCTTTCTGGCCATTTATTGACTCATTTATCCAACAATAACTAATGCACATTAACAGTGTGCTACACAAAGTGCTAGATGCTGGCTACTTTCAATACAAAGGTGTACCTGCTACAGTTCTCAAAAGAACCCAGAATGTAAAATGGCTCAAGTTAGTCACTCAAATGTCACAGTAGCAAAAATGTAGGCACTCCTGCATTTTTGAGACAGTAGAGCCTCCTCAGGAGTTAGCCAGGTTCAGTCTGTGCCAGAACATAGACACTACACTTCCTGCTTCAGATTCCAGAACCATGAAGTTGTGTGGGTTTGTTTTTAACACTTCTCAGTGGGAAGAATGAATGACTCATTGGTATGAGTCACCTTGGTCAGTCTGTGCTGCTCATTTCTCTAGCCTCTGAAAAGCCCCAAAGCTCAACCAAGCCTAGAATAATGGCCTCAACACTTTCTCCTAGTTCATAGATCTGCCATAGTGGGGTTTCACAATTTCAGCTGCTTAGAATATATAAACAGGATAGAACCGGTATTAGAGGCTCATTCTTCACTGAAGTGGTTACATGCGGGTGAATACAAGATTAATCAGCTCCTTCCTCTGTCTCCTCATTGTTAGTTTTACTCCTTATTAAAATAGCAACAACAGGGGCGCCGGGGTGGCTAAGGCAGGTGAGTGGCTGACTCTTATTTCGGCTCAGGTCATGGTCTCAGGGTCCTGGGATCGAGCCCCATGGTTAACCCCTCAAGGGGTCCCCTGCTCAGTGGCGAGGCTGCTTCAGGATTGTCCCTCTCCCTCGGCCCCTCCCTCCCCCTGCTTGCTCTCTCTCTTTCTCTCTCAAATAAATAAATAAGTAAATAAATCTATAAACAACAGCAACAACATAGACAGAGGTTTACAGAGATGCATTCAACAACTGTAATAATTTAATCACATATCTCACAGCCATTTTGGATGCCTGTTCCTCTCTCCATAGCTACCTCTCTAGGTATTCATTCCCACTTTCCAGTCACACATATTATTCTTAGACACTGACCACCCTCACTCATTTATACTGACTTCTAGTTATAGACATAATTTCCTTCTTCCCTGGGGCACAAACTAATTTTTGTGGCATGAGTTATTTCTTTTGAAGTGATTCATTGATTTCTTTTTCATTTTAATGTGACATTTACTTTCATTCATTTTTCAAACCATCTGCTTATCAAACCGATATCATGTGTAGGTCCTGGTAAGAGAGGGAACAAACAGTAAACTAATTAAATAAATAATTTCATGGGAGCTAGTGGTAAATGCCAAGAAAAAACGGAAGGATTATAGGAATTGCTTTGAGGGTCTGCACCTATATACTGCAGCTCACTTATTCATATTTGAGTGTTCCTATGGGTTAGCCCATCCCCATCTACTCCCAACACATGCTTATCACAGTTTAGGGCTATAGTAATGAGCAAGAGGGATACATCTCTACCCTCTGGGACACACAGTCTTGTTAAATGAGATAATCATGAAAATGCATAATTATAAACTTTAATAAATATTATGAAGGAAAAGTACTTCAATTAGGAAAATATGTGACAATGGATCCAGACATGATTGAGGAGGTTAGGAAAAAATTTCTTGAAGAAGAATGTTTGGTCTGCAATTTGAGGTATAAAAAAGAGTTAAATGTATAAAGGGGGCAGTAAAAACAGGAGGAGAAAAACTGAGATACAGTGACTGTATACATTGTAAGGTGGAATGAGGCTTTGTGCATTCAAAGGCACAAGATCTTAAGTGTTCTTACTGCACACACACACACACACACACACACCCCACACCACACACACACAAAGGTAGCTATGTGAGGTGATGGATGAACTAATTGACTACAGTAATCATTTCACAATGTATATTTAAGTCATCATCTTGGGCAACTTAAAAACACATTGTACAACCCAAATATATACAATTTATGATTGTCAATCATACCTCAATAAAACTAGAAAAGAAAAAGACACAAGGCTTGGGAATTAGGCAGGACCATGTGATTATTTGAGAGAAAGAGAGAGAGAGGGCACATGGTGCAGAGAGCCAGAGGGAGGGGGAGAGAGAATCTCAATAAGACACCCCACTGAAAACAGAGCCTGATATGGGGCTTGATTTCACGACCCTGAGATCACGACCTGAGCTGAAACCAAGAGCTGGACTTTTAACTGGCTGTGCCACCCAGGTGCCCCCTAACATTTTGAAGTCTTAAAGCTAGTTGAAAACCACTGAGGAACTTTAAGAAGGAGGAGAGAGACATAATAAAATATTGTTTCAAAAACATGATTCTGGCATCTGTGTAGAGAATAGCTTGAAAAGGGGCAAGAGTTAATGCCGGAAGATCAGTATGGGGGGCCATCGGAGTAGCCCAGGGCCGGGTGATGGTAGCTTAATCTAAGATGATGTTGAAAAGAAGGAAAGGAGGAGGGATATAAAAGTTACTTCGAAGGTAATGTTGAACCGATAAATGTAGAGGTAAAGGTGTGGCATCAAAGATGTGTCCTTTGTTTCTGGATTATACAAGTGTTGCTGATCTAGAGCAGTTTACAGCTTTAGGATGAAATGAAAATGAGTTGAGATGTTTTTGTGATCTCCATATAGAAATGTAGAGTGGGTGTATGACCTACTCTACATTTCCTTACAGTGTGTCTTACATCTTACACTGGGTGTAAGACCCAGTGTATTCTCAGGTATGCCCATGGCCTGAGCATAACTGGGCAATACACAACCATGTAGTTGGTGTTCAGTGTCTGAGCTGAACTGGAAATGCAAATTTGGGAGTGATTAGCTCATATAAATGAAACACATTTATTTTCCAAAATAAATGAAAATACATCTCTCCCTAAATGGATTCCCACCTGCTCTCCTCCATAGAACAAACTGCTTTTTACTCAGGGATGAATGAAGGAGATGAGTCCTGTCAAATCCTTTTGCTTACTATTTCCTAAATCCTTCATGAGTTATAATAATAAAACCAAACAATAAATATATTGTACAATACCAACAAAATAGAGTTACACAGAGGGAGTTTAAACACACAAGTTCATCGGGATGATTTGCTCAGAGTAGGCGATCAATACATATTTGTTGTTTGACCAAGTCACACTAAAAATATTGCTCAATCATTTTTTTATGATGGCTCATGATTGGGTTTGTTGTAAAAAAAAAAAAGAAAACATGACTATGACCATAAATACTCCCCTGTAAGAAGACAAAAGAAAGCCCTTCCCACTCTGGAGAGGTTGACTTTGGCTACACAGTTCAAGTGACCAGGCATAATCTAAGACCCAAACTTTCAGTCTGTCACTTAGCCTTTGGTGGGCCATGGGCCTTCTCATAGCTAATATAATTTGGCAAACACAAAGTGTTTTATGAGAGAGGCAATGCGGAAAGAACTCTATAATTTTGTAAAAGATTTTGCCAATGTTTTTAACCACTCATCTTCCCAAATGCTCTGCCTCAGTCCGATTAATTTACGAATATCTTGTATTTTCCATGTCTTTTTCCATTCCCTCTCTAGGGACCAAGTAGTCAGCATATATCCTGGCCCTAAATAGCCTCATGGGATAAGGCTGAGTAATCATCTGGATACACCAGAAAATTATGCTATTTATTGGCCAAGTTCAAATTACTATCAAGGAAAGGGAAGGCATGGGATAGAACCAGAGGAACAATGCTAAATGTGTCCTAAGGTAGAGTTCCGGGCTGTACATGGAAAATGTAGCAAGAAGTCAAGAGATCAGCTGTAGGTCTCTGAGCATCGCACAAGGATACGAGAATATAAAAAAGTTCCAGAATGTAGCTCTGAATAAAGCAAGGGTGTTAGAAGTTTCTCCCACTGGGGCTGGGGCGTGGGTATTTGAAGGCTCAGGATCATCTCGGACACCTGTGTCCCTTTGCTGCACACCACTCCCCTCTTTTAGAATGCTTTCCTCTCCCTTTGTCTATCTAAATCCTGTCTGTCTCCTTTGGACCAGACCAAGTCCTATGTGGCCTGTGATCACCGATACAGTATTTAATTGACCTGAGAATAACTGGGCAAAAAACTATTTCCCAATAAAAATGCCAAGTCATTGCAGTATGTTTGTTTTAGGGAGTAAAGTTTGCAACCTTTTATATGTCTTTAAGCATTTTGCTCTCATTTCCCCAACATTTTCAGAAAGTTTTTCTGAAATTTTTTTCTGGTTTTATTGCTTATAAACCTTTCTGAGAGTAAGAATCTTGTTTTACTTACATTGCTTTATATGCTTTGTAATAATAATGGTAACATGGACACCTGGCTGGCTCAGTTTGTAGAACATGTGACACTTTTTTCTTTTTCTTTTTGAGCATGAGACGCTTGGTCTTGCAGTCATGGGTTTGAGTCCCACATTGGGTGTAGAGATTACTTTAATAATGATCATCATCATCATCATCATAATACCTGTTATTTAGTACATTCGAGATACTTCACCCATATTATTTCTAATTTTCATAAAGTCCTTCCAGGTATGCATGCTATCCCCATTTTGGGTTTGGAAAGGCTAACCTGCTCAAAGATAGAACCAGTAAATGCTGGAGCTGAGACCAAAACTCAGATTTGAGTTTTCCATTATTCTAAGCTGCCTTCGAATATTTGTCGAATTGATTAACCTGAATTGTTGGTTACAGAGTTTATGTCACCCATCTCCTAGAGCTTCTGCGGCTATCTATAGAGCCAGTACACACAGGAACCAGAGAGAGAGAGAAATGACGGAGAGACAGATGGTAGACAGACAGGAAAGAATAGGCCCACATTTTGTGCCTCCTCATTTCACGTGGGAAAAACTCCAGTGTCTTTTTTCTTTTTTGGTTTCCCTCTTTCTTTGTTTTTGCCTTCGCTGTTCTTTTTCCTTTTTCTTGTTCACAAACATTTACTAAAAAAAAAAAAAGTTTCTTATATCATACTTCAACACTTCCTCCCACCTCCCTGATTTAATTTTCCACCAGTAAAATGTCTAATTTATATGTATAATTTTCCAAAAGCTCTTTAGGTAAATAGCTAAATTCCAGAAAGTTAATTTTTCCAGCAGGGGCTAAATTGTATGGTCTTCCTCAAGGTGATTGGGGGTGGAAGAATATATATATATATATATATATATATATATACACATAGAGAAAGAGTTTCTAAGAGAAGAAAATCAATAGGCTCCAGCAAATTTATTCTTGGAGGCAACTTAGATAGTTTTCTACACTAAAAAGACAGAGTCCGTGGAGTCTCTTTCTGACTGGTCATTGTCATATGCTCATACATTTTCAGATTAGCATAGATGTGGTGGAAAGAAATGATTGACAACAGGTTTTTGGATGTATCCCAGAGATACCTAAACTATGTATTGAGTTCTCAGTGTATGCTATATACTTATTTATTTATTTATTTATTTATTTATTTATTTATTTATTTATTTGAGAGAGAGAGAGCATGAGCAGGAGAGGCAGAGGGAGAGGAAGAGAGAATCTCAGACTCCATGCTGAGTGTGGAGCCTGACTCGGGGCTTGATCCCACGACCCTGAGATCATGACCTGAGCTGAAACCAAGTATTTGATGCTCACCCGACTATGCCACCCAGCCACCCCTATGCTATATGCTTCTAAAAGAAAGTTAGACATGTATGTAAATTAATAGTGGCAATAAGATATGATCACTGCTGTATTAGTTGATACACACTTGTATCATGTACTAGGGGAGCCCAGAGGTCCAAGGGAACCTCCAGAGAGACCCATTTGAGTGTGGCCCTTGGTGGCTAATGAGGGGCTGCCAACTAGGGAAGATGCAGCAGATATTCTATGTAGAATGAATAGCTAGTACCTTAGTACAAACTAGGAGGGCAAGGGGAAGGAAGTCAAAGAAAGCTTGTGAAGTGTGTGTCTGCCCACTTTGGGATATTCCTCAGGGATCGTAATTGATGCTTGCTCTGTGCCAAGTGATGTTCCAAGTCCTTAACTTGTGCTATTTCATTTGATCTTCACAATAAACCTATGAGGTTAGTCTGTTATTCCCATTTTGCATTGTAGGAACTGAGACACAGGAATTAGGAAACTCATAAACACACACACAGTTAATACGTGGTAGGATCAGACTGTCTGACCCCAGAGCCTATGGGCTTAACTGCCATGATATATTGCCTTCTACCAGGCCCTTCCAAGTGTTTGTTGAAGAACTAGAAATAATTATTAGTATGGTTTCCTTTGCAGGTCACTTGTGAACCTCACTAATTATAAACCCCTATATTTTAATAGCACTTCACAAAATCCCTGAGGAGAAAAGGAAGAGGCAGATTCACAAGGAAAGGGAAAGCTCTAAAAGGTTTGGAAGGGAGAGGACTGAATGCAAACTCAGTCCTGGATCTCATTACAGAACTGGGACAGGAAGTGATAAAGACCAGCATCCTTGGTTAAAGCTAGAAGGGCAGTTAGTGCCAAAAAACATAGAGTGGGAGATGAAGATAAAAATGGGTCTCACTCACTGGGATTAATGTGACAGCTTTTATGAAAGGAAGATAAAAGATCCTACCAGGGTTCAGTTAATTAATTTCTTGTCATGTCCAAATAGTATTACTGTTAACTTCCCTTAAGAACTTCTTGTATTCTTGGCATTATTATTCATGAAATGGTCAGGTGTTCTTCAAGGATCTGGGACAATAATCACACAGTGGAGGCCCAGATTCCAAGGGTTTTGGGGAGCAGATTTGTGAGAAAAGAGTGAAAAGGAAACAAGGAGGATGTTTATTTTTAATAAAGAGACCCTGCCCTAACTTCCTGAACTCAAACCAGTCTAGACTTGTTTTTTCCATTTTACACAATGTCCGCAACAACAGAATAAATTTATTAAAACCAAACAAACTGGGGGTTGAGCTTTGGCACCGAAAGTCAGACAGAAATAGAACCAGCTGCTTTTGAGTTGAGTCTAATGACTGACTTTCAAACCAGTGGGAGATTGAGGCTGCATTGGCCTTAACTGAACCACAGTTATTTTCATTATGAGGAGACAATGGGGAGGTAGAATGTCTGGCCTGGCGCGCAGGACAAAAACTGATCAGTTCTGCCCTCCTTTTCCTCCAATTTTCAAAACGCAGAATGCTGGAGTTTAAAAGAAACTTTACGGCCATTTTCTTCATCACCTCATTTTGTGTGGAGGAAACAGAGACTCTGCGGAGTCAGATGTCCTCCCATCTCCCCAGTAGCATTAGATTAGAACAGTGTGTCACTACACTACCGGATGGTACCTACCAATGAGGAGATTCCATTTTGGCTCTTCTGCACTGGGACGATAAACACGGAAACAGTTTGGTTTGCACACACATGAGCAGAAATTCAGAAGTTTATTGGAGAGTATTCTTGGGACATGTGGGGAAATGAGGAAAGTAGGATTGGGCAGAAGGAAAAGTTGGGCTGTATTAACTGATACACTCTGTGTGGGAGGTTGTCCAGCTTCCTCCCCTCTCCTTAGCCTCCTGAGGCTACCATTAGTGGTGCTTCAGCGTCGGGACACAGGTGTGTGTGTGTATGGGGGCGCGGGTTTGTAGCACGCTTGCTCAGAGGAGTTTCTGGGTCCAGGCCAGAATCAGTGTGTATTTTTACATGTCAGAATGCTTCCCCATTCCTCACTTCACGTTATCTTTGCTATCTATTTGCGAGGAGATGGAAAGGTAAAACTAACTCCATTTCACATCTTAAGGGAGTGGAAAAGTGAGGGAAAATGCTGGGAAAGGGAAAAATGAGACACAGTGACGTTCCCAAATTGAATGGAGAAGTCAGAACTGTTTCAGTTTTCCTAAGCGTAGGGCCACACTCTCCCACCACTCCCTCCGTTAGTATGATTTAGAGAAGCTGTACGATACATGGACACTGGGATGTACCTATGCCCCTATGTTCATTTTTACAAAAGATGCTTCTAGTTAATTGGCTTCAACACGTTGGGCTAATTTTGAAGAGACATGTGGCATTTGGAACCCATATGCTACTTTTTTCCTTGATCCCATTATTTTAAAATTTAACTCTTTCTGTCTAGAGAGACCGATCCTTTCATTGGCCTCTTTGTGATGAACAGTACTCCATGCTGGACCCCTCTCATGGACAGTCATTTTCCTATGATACATAAGAGACTAGATATCATTTTTTTTAAAGATTTTATTTATTTATGTGATAGAGAGAGACAGCGAGAGAGGGAACACAAGCAGGGGGAGGGGTAAAGGGAGAAGCAGGCTCCCCGCAGAGCAGGGAGCCTGATGCGGGGCTCCATCCCAGGACCCCGGGATCATGACCTGAGCCGAAGGCAGGCACTTAATGATTGAGCCACCCAGGCGCCCCAAGACTAGATGGCTTAAGTAAACAGTCTCTTAAGTGCAGAGCAGAGAACTGATGGAAGAGATAGTTGCTTGGAGAAGTGACCTTTTCCTTAGAGTTCCCATTCCCTTGACATTTCTTCCCTTTCCTACAACGATGGCCACTTTGTTCCAATCTTAGATGCCTGATCTCTCTTAAGGAAAAAAAAATGAAGCCTTTAATCTTGATGGATTTTTTGGAAGCTGTTTATTTAAGGGATGTGTCCTTTACAGAAACATGGTCAAGAATTTGTAGAGGTGCATGAGAAATTAATATTAGCTCTGCAAACAAAACAGCCTTTGCTGTGGTTTGGGTTCTATTCTGTTTTCAGTGACTAAGAACTGTAACTAATATATGGCCTCTTTCAAATGCTTCCTTTTTAAGATCCTGCTTGATGATTATCACAGCTTTCCTTCTTCATTCATTCATTAGTTATCTCAAAGTCCTTTTAAGTTTATTCTTGAAATTTCTATCTCTTCTTGGAACTTGAAAACACTGTGCTTAAAACCAGACACTTGAGAACCATGTGGAAATTGTGTTTTGTGACTTAAGCTTTCCAGAAATCATTATGCTAAGACACTAAGATATAATTAAACTCACACAGATTGGAAAATGGTGAATTTCTCCTTCAGGAAACCCTGAAGGACTTGAATATTCTGTAATTTAGAAAATTGGAAAATGAGAAGGTGGAAGGAGAACTAGAAGGTCATAAGCTGATGACAGTTCTAAAACTGTACCCCATAGTAAATTGCCATTTTAACACTTGGTCTGGCTTCCATAATTATATCCAGCCTTAACCTCACTGGCTACCATTCTTTCCCAAACACCAGCTTGCCCCAAGAGAGTAGTGACTCTTTGACCCTTAGCCCTCACCTTACAAATCAACATCATGTTATTGGCCAGTACCATTCTTACGTTTCACAATCATGTAAATACCTTCCCACAAACTACCTGCCTTCTGTGAACACCCAATATTTCCACTTGTTGGCTGTGGAAGTCTTCCCTTCTCCAGCCCTGGCATATCATTTGCAGTGTTAAAGGAAAAGAGCATGTGGAGTGACCAGAATGAATCAATCCAAGAGAGGCTACAGGTCTAAGGAGTTAGATCACAAGTCATTATTTCCTATCTTCATTCTGTGGCATGTTTGCCCAAGAGTGGTGGAGTGAGGATTATTCATTCTGTGGCATGTTTGCCCAAGAGTGGTGGAATGCCCTTTGGGACCCGTGAGAGTCTCATGATCCTGATGTAGAGTGTAGAGATTTCAGGACAGGGCCACGACTTTCGATACACTGTTCAATGTAGACCACTTCCTTCCAGAAATTTCCTTCCCTGACCGTACTATACTCCTTTGTGCTCAGCCCTGATACATAACTCAACCTGCTTCAACGTCTGCCCCAGGTGGTGACCTGGAGCAACATCCTAGGATGAGGTGAAGATGGAGGAAGAAGTAGAGACAGAGGCCATGAGTTGGTAGGAAAGTAAAAAAGGAGGGACCACAGGGTGGTAATTACTGGCAAGAGGGTTGATGTGCCAGAGGGAGGGAGGAGCAGGAAGTGGAGATAACAGGATAAGGGTAAAAAGGCGGGCGCCTGGGTGGCTCAGTGGGTTAAGCGACTGCCTTCGGCTCGGGTCATGATCCTGGAGCCCTGGGATCGAGTCCCGCATCAGGCTCCCTGCTCGGCGGGGAGTCTGCTTCTCCCTCTGACCCTCTTCCTTCTCGTGCTCTCTATCTCTCATTCTCTCTCTCTCTCAAATAAATAAATAAAATCTTAAAAAAAAAGGGTAAAAAGGCCTGGCCCCCATTCTCCAATCTGGGACAATTCTGCAAGGACATCCCAGCACTGAGTACCCTCAGGGGGTAATCTGAGTCCTCTCTGTGACTATGTCACAGCCCAACTTTCCCTTCTGCCCAGTCCTACTTTCTTCGTTTCCCCACATGTCCCAAGAGTACTCTCCAATAAACTTCTGGCAGGGAAATTTAGTCTTAGGGTCTTCTTCCTGGGAAACATAACCTCTGACACAACATGTTTGTGAATTTTAAAATTCTTACTTCACCACAGTTAGAATTGTGTCAGATCTTGTCTATTTTTTCTTCCTCAAGCCGAGGCTAACACCGCGTCCCCATGTTAAGACAAGTGGGCCTAATGTTTTTAGGCCCACTTGAATTAGAAATTGAATCCTGCTATTAAGACTTGAGTGTAACCCAGGTAACAAGTGTTGGCGAGGATGTAGAAAAAAGGGAACCCTGGTGCACTGCTGGTGGGAACGCCAGCTGGTGCAGCCAGTCTGGAAAACAGTATGGAGTTTCCTCAAAAAATGAAAAATGGAATTTCCCTACAATCTGGCAATTCTACTTCTAGGTATTAATCCAAAGAAAACAAAAGCACTAATTTGAAAAGACATATGCACCCCTATATTCATTGCGATGTTATTTGCAAAGGCCAAGATATGGAAGCAGCCCAAGTGTCCATGAATAGATCAATGTATAAAGAAGATGTGGTGTATATATATATATATATATATATATATATATATATATATATATAATGGAATGTTACTCAACCATTAAAAAAGAACGAAATCTTGCCATTTACCATATCATGTGTAGACCCGATGGGTATTGTATAAGTGAGATAAGTCAGGCAGAGAGAAACAAATACCATTCAATTTCGTTTCTCTAAATCTGAAAGATGGAGTAGGTTGGGAGGAGAGACAAGATAGGTGAAGGGGATTGTAAGGTACAATCTTCCAGTTAGAAAGTAAGTAAGACATGGGATGTAAGGTACAGCATAGGGAATACAGTTAATAATATTGCAGCAACTCCGTATGGTGACAGATGGTAAGTAGACTTATCATGGTGACCATTTGATAAGGTAGATACATATCAAATTATTATGTTGTATGCCTGAAACTGATACAATACTGTATGTCACTTATTCTTCAATTTTAAAAAAAAGACTAATGTAACTATTTGGATGATGAAACATTAATATCTGGATTTCACACTTTTCATAATCTATAGAAGTGACTTAACCCCCTGGCCCTCACTCTCACCTCCTTACCTTTACTCCTGATGTAACTCAGACCTTTCATTGTCAAACCCACGTGAGCAATGACAGAATGGAAAGAAAAGGGCACACTGGCCTCTTGTGGAGTTGATTTGAAAGAGGGGGATTCGTTTTCAAACTTACACGAGTAGGAAGGACTTTAAAATTCATTTGTTTGTTTGATCTCTAGAGTACCTGTTCTCCAAAGGTTCCAACTGAAAAGAGGTTTTTAGCTTCCTCTTTTTTCTTTTCTCTAGAAATGTGAAAGTGCCATAATTAGGGGCATGGGTCTGATACATCCCACTCCCTGTCTTAATTTTCTTTGCTTAGAAAACCAGATATTTTCAGAACGGTAAAATAAATAGGGCTGGTTCCAAACTCATTGTGAAATAGTTTGTCCATGATGAGCTTCTTCCCCTTTGCAACAGACTATTTTTCCTTGTGGCTACTCTTCCCCTAACTTTGAGACTTCCTTGGTTTATTTCCAGCCTCCCGTCCATCCCTCTCCACAGCAGCCCTCTTCTTCATCCCGCTTTCCCTGTTCTGTTGTTCCCTGTCCATGACCCACAGCCAGTCTGATGGCCTCTAGGCTGCCCCATGTTGTCACTATAATGTGAATGTCCCCTTTCTACGGCTCCTCATCCAAGGCTAACTTTGCTCTTTTAGGAGGCTATGTTGTTTGGCACACTTATAATTGATTAGTAAGTATTTAAATAAATGGATGAGAATACGAATCAATAAACTGGTCCCTCATAATACACCACTTAGCACCTGCTCTGCCCCCACCCACCCAAGGTAAATGTGTATTAACAGGGGCCTGAAAAAAACAGCATGCCTTCCTTTGTAGCAGGACCAAACTAGGTTGAGTCGGGAGAGGAGTCCCATGACAGATTGGGTGGAGAGTATTTTGTTAACCCTGTGTTTCTGATACCTTGACACCTGGGACCTTGCTGATCCTGGAGAGATTGCTCTTCCTAAGGCTGGCCACTTCCAACCAAGCCAGAGCCCATATCCCAAAAACCTTCTTTACATTCTCACTGGGCTCTCATATTCTGAGCCACTATCCACCTGCTCTAAACGCCTCAGGGCCAGGGTCCAGACAACTAGGGACAGCTCCTATGCCCCAGAGTCTGCTGATATTCAAAGCAACCAATCTTAAGTCGGCTTACCTGGTCTTGCCTGTTCCTTCCCACAGAAAGCACAATAAAGCCTCTTGCTTATATTTTCCCCTTGCTCCTTTTGCCTCTTGACCAATCCTGGTGGTTCCTTAAGGTATGACATGTTCCCTCCTCTTGGAAACTGTAACAAACTATCTTTTCAATGTCAGTTGCCTCCCGGATCTGGTGGCTGCCCCATGTCTGAGTGATAATAAAACCTACATGTTAAAATAGTTATTTCAAATACTTCTCTAATCCCAAGTGTGAGGCTTCCCATGCTCACTCTTTTAGTACTGAGGGAAAGCTCTCTTTTTCTAAAAGTTCTGACAATCTGGAGAAATAACTATGACCCAGAGAAGGCAGTGTAGTATTAAGTTAAAAAAATAAAACTAATGGCAGGCTTTGTTTCATATGTGTTATCAACCTGGGATCTTAAAAAATCCTGTCAATTATTTTACTATCCTCAATGAACTGAAATTTAAAGATAGTGTTTTCCAAGGTCGCCAAGCCACATACACAGAAGAGATGAGACTCAAACACAAATTTTCCTGGCATTCCTCTGAATCATGCCCTGTTTCTATTCCTTCTACCAAAGTCTTCTAAATCCTCCAGTATCTTCTACACAGTTCTGTTGTAGAACATCACTGCTTCCTTCACACTTTAAAGAAAAGTATGGAAATTTCTTCATACTTTAAAAAATGAGTCCATAATGAAAAGTAGCTAAGATATTTCAACAATAACATGGGCTTGGGGAAATGAAAGTAGAGTCTTAAGAAGATATTACCCAAAGATAGAGAAGATCTAGAAATTAAAGAACTTTACAATCCTAAGTCTGATATTTAGTGAATGAATGAGAAACTTTAGAATCTCTTCTTTCTGAAAGAGTTCCACTCTTTGGTCATGAGTCATCAGAGCTACAAAACACAGATAGGCTGGGGCGCCTGGGTGGCTCAGTTGGTTAAGTGACTGCCTTCGGCTCAGGTCATGATCCCGGAGTCCTGGGATCGAGTCCCACATCAGGCTCCCGGCTCAGCGGGGAGCCTGCTTCTCCCCCTGACCTTCTCCCCTCTCACGCTGTTTTTCTCTCTCAAATAAATAAATAAAATCTTAAAAAAAACACAACAAAACAGATAGGCTGTGAAGAAGATAGGCAAAACTATCTTGCAGTTTTGGGGAACCATAAACCGAAGGAATTATTCAATTCAATACAATAAAGGTAAAAAAGCATAAAAAGGTAATATGTAATAAAATTGCTATCAAATGTCATCAAGCAGCAAAATGCACCGTAAAGATCTGGTCACTGTTGACCGGAGCTATGGGGGGGAAATACTTCAAGTAAAATATTTCACAAATTGACCCAACGTGGAACAAAATATAGCTCATGAGGATTTGTCTTTTGACATTTGCCAGATTCCTGCAGTGGTTTGGAATCCTTGATTTTAAGAAAAAAAAAAAAAAAAAAAAAAAAAGAGGGAAAGTTGAGTAAGAGGGAAGAGAGAAAAATAAGAAAGCTAATCAAATGACTTGGAAATAAAATAAATTGGCTGAAGAGTTGGACTGTAGGTATGGAGAAAAGAAGACAGGATTAGGAGGTCAAGAACAACCCGCAAGCACTGGAGGTGCCACTTGGAGATGGCGGGGATTGGCAACTGTTACGAATTTCCATGGACTGCAGGTAAGAAGAAATGAGTTGTGTGGCCAGAGGACCTCAGCGGGATATCAGGAAGAATTTCCTGAAAATGTCAAGAGCTCAGCTTTAGAGGATCAAAGGGAGGCTTCTGGGATGTGCCTAGCCTAGGACTATTTTGTAGCCTCAGGCGAGAGGCTGGGTGGTTTCCTGTAGCCCCGAGGATGGGCTGGATGGCCTCCCCACAATCCATTGGTCTCCTGTTGCTGAGACGCGTGCCCTACACACTGCTGCTTTCATAGCCTCCTTGCTGGCCCTCCGACTCCCAGCTCAGAGGCTGTGGAGTTTTCCCCGCAGAAAGAAACAGCTAAGTCTTTCACTCCCTGTTCCTGGCTTGCACCAGTCCTTAGGTGTACACTGTGGTTTTTCAGCTCTTCAGCATTTAGGCCCTTTCCTTCAGAGCCAAGGGCTTCCTGGGAACAATGTAGCATCTGTGTGTTGACAGTAACAGGCTGCGGACCAGAGACTAAGCCAAACTCTCCCTCTGCTTCACATAGGCAGCAGAGCACACCCCACCTGCAACAATCCACCCTTAGCCCCAGCAGGCCCCAGCACCAAGGGGCCCCCTCCTTACCTATTCCCCCAACTTTACCTAATTCGATTCCTAGCTCTTTTGCTACATTTACATGGATCCTCATGCAGGATGGTCTCTACCCACCTCCCATCCCACCCACAGAGTTAACAATAACACATTAGTGGCTCCTGGCTGGACGCTAAACAGTGGGCACCAAAGGGAGAGGTACCTACTGCTTAACTGGGCAGCTGGGTATTTACAAAAGGATCGGCCTGCAAAGAGATGCCAGTCTTTTCCTATAACGTTATTGCTTTTTATTTACTGTACGGTTGTTGATTTACATGGGAGTTAGGAACACTAAACCAGCATAGGATTTTTACATGGTTTGTTTTGGCTGAGTTTAGAGACTTGGAAAACATCATTTGACTCTGGCAAAAAGACAATTCCAGAAAGGTGTTTAAGACCTTCCTTTTGTCCCTGGCCCTGAGTTAGAGAGGGACATGTGCTTATAAAGAAAGTAGAGTTTCAACCCCTTGGTAACCATAAAAGAACAGAAACTATGATGTACGTGTAAGTCCTGTGCCGTGTACAGATTCACTAGAAAATGACAAATCAGAACAATCTCCCTCCAGGAATGTCTCCACTTCAAAGAGATATCACAGGAGTTCTCTTATAGGCACCCTTCAGTGACGTGTGTTGTGGGTGTATGGGACTACATGGTATGAATGTGTAGAAGAATACTGGATGGGCAGTAAGAGAGTGTAGACAATTTAAAAGAAAAGATAAGGAGAGTAAATGAGATTTTAAGGAACAAAACGGAGAGCTGTGTGTGTGTGTGTGTGTGTGTGTGTGTGTGCACGCGCGTGTGTGTAAGGCCTGGCGATCCTGTTATTTGGTGACTCTGAGGTTTGAGTTGCCCTTTTTTTATTTCATGTAAATACTTAGTAGTATGCAGAAGTATCAGGGAGAGATCAGAGTTCCGCCTTTGGAGTCTTTTCTTCTGATTCATGATTTTTTCTCTGAAAAACATCATGACACTGTTATTTAGATTTGAAGCCCACGCTTGGTTTTGAGCTCTGAGATTAGCAAACTGAACTATTTAATGCCTCCTGGAAGTCCTAAATCCATCCTTAATTTTTATCTCATGAACTCTTCTATATAGGAATTTGGGTTTTTTCCCATTAATAAGGTCAACAGAACGGTAAAGCCCCAAATTCAGCTCCTTTGAATATGCAAGATGTTTCCAAAGATGCACGTGTAGTTCTATTCTTACGACTCTCTCCTAGCAAGCATCCCGATCCTCTCCACCATATATCCTCATGTACTTTTGCTCTTAACCAAATCCAGTAGAGCTCAAAGAATTTTTATTCAACAGGAAATAAGAGGACACAGAGAGGAAAACTCAACTCGCTGTACCTGGAATCTCCCACTTACCAGCCGTTTTCCTTTGAGGAATCCGTCACAAAAGTTTTGCACATGCTCCACAGAAACTTCTGCGATGGCCAGCGTATCCCACGCCTCATCTAGAGTCTGGTAAATTGCCAAAGCCGGCAGTTGAGACTCCTTTAGTTTGAAAAATGAGATCACCTTCCCATTGGCCTTCACACCACTGTCCACCAGAATAAAAAGAATCTGCAGTCGGAGAGGTTTGAGAGGGAAAAAAAAATCTATCTGAGGCCTACAGGAGGAAGAGACACCTCATGATTGTTGCAGTTTACACTGATTGAGCTTGCGGTCTGTACCCTATAATTTAATGAATTTCTTCTTATTTTTCTCTGCTTTGGTATTTTATCCCTTTGATCAGGTTTATTTAATTTTAAGAACACAGAATTGGAAGCAGCTTTAGTGATTAGCTAAATACTTAAGTGTAGCCTAATGGTTAAAAGCGGATAATACATTCTAAATTTTGTTTCTGGTACTCTCTAGTTGTGTGCCTTTGGCACGTTACTTAGCCTCTCTGAGAGTCAGTATTCTCACTGGCAAAATAGGCTTTTGTTGGGGGAGATTAAATGAGACAATCCATTTAATATGTCCAGTATGGTTTTTAGCATATGGTAGGTGCTTGATAAATGTCATCTATTTGATATTATTAAATCAAACCTTCTACCCAAAGTAGAAACCTTTAGAATGTTCTTGTTAGAGGATCATTTACATTCAGAAACACTGAAAACTTCCAGTGTTAGGGAAACAGCCACCAGAAAGCCAGCTTATGTTACCACCATACAGTTGTCAACTTTGGAAAGGTATAGTTTAGGGACGCCTGGGTGGCTGGCTCAGTCTGTTAAGTGTCTGCCGTCTGCTCAGGTCGTGATCCCAGGGTCCTGGGATGGAGTCCTGCATCGGGCTCCCTGCTCAGCGGGGAGCCTGCTTCTCCCTCTCCCTGTCGTTCCCCCTGCTTGTGCTTGTTCTCTCTCTCTGACAAATAAATAAATAAAATCTTAAAAAAAAAAAAAACGAAAAGAGAAAAGGTCTAGCTTAATGCAGTAGCCTTGAAGTGGTTGAAGATTTATTATTTCAGTGATACCAAACAGAGCTGCACAAGGTAGAGAAGGAACATAACTAAATATTTATTAGACATCTAGTAGGCACCAGGTACGTGATAGGTGCTTTATATGAGCAATAAGTCCTGAGTCTAAAACTTTAAGAGATTATGGCAAAGAATAAATACATTGTGAATAATAGGGGATTTTTACTTTCAGCATCTTTGGGTCTCCATTTTTCTCTCCACTTCTCAATGCAGGAACAAAAAAAATAGACTCCCCGCCAAGGGAAGATATGGTTATATAGGTCTTTAACACTCTAAAATAGACCTTTAATTTTAAATCAGAGTAATGTGACTCATTATGTCCCAGTTCTTACTTTGTTATCTCTTAACCATACCCACTTTCCTTATTTATCTAATCTCTCTGGACCCATCTCCCCTTTTTTTAGTGTCCTTTGTCCTGGTACTGAGTAGTCAGAAGGGTATCTCCCATTACAGACTTACCTTTCCCTGGAAGAGCTTGGCTGCCTTCTGGTATCTGTGTAGGCTTTCTTCATACTCTGGGGAGGCCTTGTTCATCATCAGTAGAAGATGAATCTGGATCACGCTATTAAATAGGCCAATCGCTTTCTGGCAAATTGAAGTGTATTATAGTAGAATGAAAGAGACAAGGAGAAAAAAAAAAAAAACATTAGTGGCAACCCAGTAAATAAGTAGGGTGAAATATAAATGAGAGCTGTCCATCCATAACATAAATGGTAACTAGTATCCGTAACAACTGGGATATTGCAGAAATGATGGAGCGTGACTTCCAAGGTTAACTCATATATGACATAGAGGCTTCTACCTTGTTCTCTCTTCTGTCACTCACTCTAGGGAAAGCCAGTCCCAGTGTAGGACATCAAGCAGCCTTACGAAGAGATTCACACAGCACAATGCCGGCATTAACTTACCAGCTATGTGAAGTGGATCCTCTAGCTCCAGTCAAACCTGCAGATGACTGCCTCTCTGACCAAGGGTGGCAAGAGCCTCCAGATCAGAAGCCCCTAGCCTAGCCACTCCCAAATTGTTAGCCCACAGAAAGTGGGGGAGAGAATCAATTTTTACTGTTCTAAGCTGATACATTTGGGGGCAATCTGTTATATGCCGATGGACAATGAATACACCATGTAACCTATCAGTTACTTTTTTCAGTTCCTCTTCCTGTCCCAAGAGCAGTCAGATACACCTTTGAATGCTTATCATGTACGGGGCACTGTCTCCGGGTCTTTACATATAACTAATTGAAGCCTCAAAGTTTCAGTTTTATCAATGAGGAAATTGAGGCACAGACTGTCCCAAAGTCACGTAAGGGGCGGACTGGGAGTCACACCAGGCAGTCAGGCTCCAGAGTCCAGACTCTCAACCATCACGAGGTACCGCCTGATGCAAAGCCGCATCTAAACGGACTCCGCCGGAAGCTGTCTACCTCAAACCTCGGCAATGAGATAAGCTCTTCAGGAGATCAGAAGCACTGGCTCTTTATTTGCTGATGAGAGAGGGTGATTTCCCATGAAGCTGTCGGTGATGGAGGGGAGTGGGACAGCCGTGAGCCAGGGTGAGGAGAGGAGAGAGCGCGAGACTACGGTACTGGCTCGCTTCATTTCTTTTTCCTGAAAGAGTGCTCCAAGTGTCTCTGTTTTAAACAAATCCCTTTCCTTTTCACTTCTCCCTCCTAAATACAGAAAGTGCTGCTGTAAAACTAGCATGCGTATAGGAAGAGAAGAGTACAGAGGATTAATGAACCATCAAGGCAGAGTCCCAGGATGGTGGGAAGGGCGGCAGCTAGGTAGACTTCTGGAAGCTACACACTTCTCTGGAGAGATTCTCCAGCTCTATCGGCCAACACATCGGCAAGGAGGGTTCAATGAGTTCTTTCCCGAGACTTTCTCCCTGGAGTTTAAAGCCAGCTCTTGGATTTTAAATTTGGGAGATTGGATGTTCAACAACCATCTCTTGTCTTACTAAATCCTGCTACTTAAATGTAAAGCATGCATCCATCTTCCCATAGCAGAGATGGAGAATGATTTTTGGGAAGTCAAGAAATCAAAGCTAAGGAGTCAAAAGGTACAGCTGTCTTAGCAGAAGGGATTGGACATATCAGAAGTGCTTAATTTAAGCTTAATAGACACAGCCTGATTTTTCACCTTGAAGCCAAATATTAAGTGTGTACATTAAAACTATACAGCCGGGGGGTGGGTTGCTTGGGTGGTGCAGTCAGTTGAGTTTTTGGCTTTTCGTTTTAACTCAGGTCATGATCTCAGGGCTGTGAGATCAAACCCTGCATCAGGCTCCGTGCTCAGCGCAGAGTCTGCTTAAGACTCCCTCTCCCTCTCTCTTTGCCTCTGCTTCCCTGTAAAATAAATAAATACATCTTTAAAAAAATAGTGTACAGCCGGCCTAATACGTGGTTGTGGGTTTCTGCCACCTCGTTGTCATTGTGCAAAACTTCTGCATCAACAGCAGGTGAGAAATATCTACAATAGTGGGTGGGGGCAGGTCTCCAAATGAGAAAAATATCACTTTGGGGTAATGAAAAAGGTTGCAATAAAAGTTGGACTTGCTTCTCTAAAGAAATTCTTACCTAATTTCTTCTTGATGTGATTTGCCTTTACTACTAATGTGGAACTTAAAAACAGTGTCAGTATTTTGTAAGAAAAGAGACTAAGAACTCAGGAAGACCAGTCCTTGCCCCTACCTTCGTTCGCCTGCAGAACTCCAGGACCCCGGGGCCATTAACCCAGGGACTCTCAGATCATCGTTTCTGCTCCCACATGCACTCCTGACCTCTACAGACATAATCATGAGAATGATGACAGTCTAGGAGAAAAAATGCCTGTTTTGAGTATTGCTGCCAACACCCCTGGGGTGCATGTGTTTGGAATCTTAGAAAAAATGGAAATGGAGTCACCACTCCATGAAGACAAACGCGGTGTGAGAGGTGGACAGGAATTTAGTCAACAGGAAAAGAGGTGTTTCCTACTGAAGGCTGTGTGGGGCTATGGAAAAACCACAGGATTCAGTCAGACAGACAAGTCATAAAAAAAAAAAGAAAAAGTAGGGACAAGTGCAAAGGTCTGTGTCTGGAGCTCAAATTGCTAGTCCTATGGCTTTGAGGAAGTGAGTCCACTTTTCTGAACTCTCTTTTCTTCTACTGCAAAATGGAAACAGACAATATGAACTAATGCATCAGCAGTTAAACTTCCTGCCTTCCACTATGCCTTTCCTGCTTACTATGGGATCCCGAATAAGTCACTTGGATCTTAAATGTACTCCTCTATAAAATGGGCATGATAATTTCCTCTCTCCTCCCTCAAAATATCAACATGAAGATTAAAAGAGAAAATGGGTGTGAAATGGCTTTGTGAGTTCTAAAAATTGAGATGTGCATCTCAAGTCGTGTTATTAGAGAATGTACAGCATTTCTGAACAGAGGAAGTCCCTGGGAATTAATACTCTATCACTTTACGATCTACATCAGGGAAAATAAAAGACAGGGCATAGAAGGTACTTGTAGAAGCCGTAGAGTGTTAGAAGGACAGAAGATTATCAGAATAGTTGGATCATCACCTTCACCCGAAGACAAATCTAGAAAGAAAGCTGACCACCGTGAGAGTCTAGGCATGAGGAGGGGGTGCCAGACCAGGAATTGTTAGTTACTGGTCCACAAGGAGGTAGGGAGAGGTTTTAAAAGCTTTTATAGAAATTTTACATTGCTGTAACATCCAAATATGTGATCAGTGGGCCTTATTTTTTAATATTTCATTTGTCTATTATTTACTTTCATTGTATTTTGCAAAAGTATTGGTCATGAATGCTTTTGGAAAAAAATGGACCTTCAGCAGAGATTGCGATTTTGTTTGGAAAGTGTAGTCTAGAGGGTTGCTCGGATGAGTTGCCTTTAGTGAACCCTCTCAGGCAGCAAAACTCAGAAGTTTTTGACTCAGTCATCTTGACTTTGCGTTCAGGCTCTCTTTCTTACTAGTCGTCTCATGGGTATTTAAGTTTTCTCTCTCTTTCTTTCTTTCTTTCTCTTTCTTTCCTTCTTTCTTTCTTTCTTTCTTTCTTTCTTTCTTTCTTTCTTTCTTTCTTTCTTTCTTTCTTTCTTTCTTTCTTTCTTTCTT